>NW_018165593.1:144069-162196 GCF_001263595.1 Phalaenopsis equestris | reverse complement strand
TAAAATTTCAATTTCCAAATTAAAATTTTGAGGCATGACCGTTGAGGCATTTCATTTTTTTTTTTAAAATATTACCTGCTCTCAGACACCGATCACATGTTTTGATAAATATATTAACATCTCTAAATACAGTAGGCCAATAAAATCAAGATTATAAAATTTTATGAATAGTTCTATCATTCCCAAAATGACCTCCAAATTCAAAATCATGATATTTTTGGATAATTTCTTGAATTTCTTTATAAGGCACACATCGTCTCATTACTAAATCTTTGCATTGTTTATTAAATAAGTATCATCCCAAAAATATGATTTTGCATCATAAATGAATTTCTTTTCCTGTTGTTTTGTTGGCCCATAAGGTAAAATACCACTAATAATATAATTTATAATATCAGCATACCACGACATTTCCCATCCTTTTACAGCATAAAGTTGATCATTAGGAAAAAGTTTCATTAATTTCTCTTTCTATATCATGTATTTCTTCTTTTTTTAGCCTAGATAGATGATTAGCAATTTGATTATCAGTCATATCATGTATTTCTTCTTTTTTTAGCCTAGATAAATGATTAGCAATTTAATTATCAGTCCATTTTCTATCGACTACTACAAAATCAAACTCTTGCATCAGAAGTACCCATCTAATTAATCTTGGTTTAGCATCCTTATCTTGCATCAAATATTTATTATCCAAATGGTCAGAATGCACAACACATTTAACCCCAATCAGATATGACCTAAACTTATCAAAAGCATGCACAATGGCTAATAATTCTCTTTCAGTGGTAGTGTAATTAATCCTAGCATCATTAAGAGTCTTACAAGCATAGTTTATAACTTTAAAAATTTTATCATGTCTCTGTCCTAAAATAGCTCCAATTGCATAATCGCTAGCATCACACATTAATTCAAATGGTTTCTCCCAATCAGGTGAAACAATTATAGGAGCAGTGATCAATTTTTCTTTTAAAGTTTCAAAGGCTTTAAGGCAATCTTGATTAAAGTCAAATTTTGTATCTTTTTCTAGAAGTTGGCATAAAGGTTTATTAATTTTTTAAAAGTATTTAATATATTTCCTGTAAAATCTAGAATGTCCTAAAAAGCTCCTAACTCCTCTTACTGTACTAGGTGGAGGTAGGTTTAATATAATCTGTACTTTTGCAGGATCTACTTCCATGTCATTTTCTGAAATTTTATGCCCAAGCACGATTCCTCCTGCAATCATAAATTGACATTTTTCCCAGTTCAATACGAGATTAGTCTTTTCACAATGTTCTAGGAATTTCTCTAAATGATTTAGAAATATTTCAAATGAAGTTCCAAATACAGAAAAATTGTCCATAAAGACTTCAATCCCTTTTTCAATCAAATCACTGAAAATTGACATCATAAATCTTTGAAATATTGTTTTTCAAAGGGCGTTCACCGAAAAGCAAAATTTCCATAAGGACCAGTAAATGTTGTTTTCTCTTGTTCCTCTTGAGCAATAGGTATTTAGTGATAACTGACATATCCATCTAAAAAACAAAAAATATTTATGTCTAGCCAATCTATCCAACATCTGGTCCAAAAAAGGTAAAGGAAAATGATCCTTCCTGGGGGCAGAATTTAATATTCTATAATCTATGCAGATTCTCCAACCAGTGACTTGTCTTATTGATATCAATTTATTATGCTCATTTGTCACTACAGTCACACCTCCTTTCTTTGGAACACAGTGAATTTGACTTACCCAAATATTGTCTGAAATAGGATATATTATTACAGCATCTAACCATCTTAAAATATCTTTCTTCACGGCTTCTTTCATCATAGGTTTTAATCTCCTTTGAGGATCAGCTCTTGGTTCATGTTGATCTTCTAATAAGATTTTATGCATATAGATTTAAGGACTGATGCCTTTAATATCAGCTAATGTCCATCCAAAAGCTTTTTATATCTTTTCAAAGTTTCTAACAACTGTTGTTCTTGCGTATCAATTAATTCTGAGGATACTATAACAAGTAATGTAGATAAATCTCCTTAGAATGCATACTTCAGATGTGTACGAAGTGTTTTCAGTTCCATTTTAGGAGGTTTCTCAATAGATGAAATCAGTTTCTTATTACTTTCTGTAGGATCTAACATTTCATAATTTTTCTGAACATAATCCAAATCCTCTTTACTCACTTCAATAAATTCATCAAGAAATTTATTCTCATCTAGATATTCCATATATTCCTTTTCAAATTCTCTTTCAAAAGTCCTCTTAAAATATTCATGGCTTGAATATTCATTAATATACATTCTGAAGCATTCATTCTCTTACACTTTTGTAGGGTATTTCATTGATTTTTCAATATTAAATGTAATCTCTTGATCAATAACTCTTATAATTAGTTCTCCTTTCTTCTCATCTATCAAAGCTCTTCTAGTGGCTAGGAATGGTCTTCCTAAAATGATAGGAATTTCTTTATCTTCCTCTGTATCTAATATAATAAAGACCACATGAAAGATAAATTTCTCAACTTTTACCAAAACATCTTTTATAACTCCTTTAGGATAGGTAATTGAATCATCAGTTAACTATAGAGTTACAGTTGTAGGTGAAATATCTTCTAAGCCTAACCTTTTGAATATTGCTAACGGCATAAGATTAATACTGGCTCCTAAATCACCTAAATCTTTTCCATAAAATCATTCACCAATAGCACAAGGAATTGTAAAACTTCTTGGAATTTTAGTTTTTCATGAAGCTTTTTCTAAATTATAGCACTACACTCCTCACTTAGTGCAACAGCCTCATTATCTACAAACTTCCTTTTCATATTAAGTGTATCCTTCATGAACTTCACATAGCTTGGCATTTGTTCCAAAGCTTCAATAAATGGAATGTTTATTGTTAATTTCATCAAAATTTCCAAAAATTTTGAAAATTGATTATCTTTAAGTTTTCGCTTCAATCTCTGAGGAAATGGAGGTTGTGGTATTTTTATTATGATTTTCATTAATTTAATTGGGCTTTCTACTTAAAAATGAAAATCTTCACCATATTTTTCATTTTCCACCTCATCTTTTTCAACTTCAACTTCTTGTTGAACTTTATTTTCTAATACTTTTCCACTTCTCAGTTGAATAGCTTTAATTTTCTCTTGGTTCTGATCTTTAGGATTTACTTCAACATTACTAGGCAATGTTCTTATAGGTCTATTGCTAAGTGCAGAAGCAATACATCCCAATTTATTTTCTATGTTTTTGAGTGTTGCTCCTTGACTTTGTAATTGACTACCCATTTGCAATATTAATTCTTCCATTGATAGCTTTTTCTGATAACTTATAGCTTTTTCTCCTTACTCTACAAATTATTAAATCCTAGGGGTAGTAAGGTTTATAAGCTTGATTCCCTTGATTGTTGGAGTTTCCTAATAGGTTAGCAGTATTGTTTCCCCATTGTGGATTTATAGCATTAGAGTTATTGTTACTCCAACTAAAGTTTGGATGGTTTTTCCATCTAGGAATATTATAATTGGCATTAAGGTTATTAGAACGATTATTTATTGCATTTAAAGTCTCATAAGAAGATTGAGATTCTATCATTTGTCCCAATGAGTTTTTCTCAAGCACACGTGCTATCTGGAATAATTCATTCCATATTGATCTATCTTCTTTGATATAGCATCTATCTGGGTAGCTAACATAGATATTGCATCAGAATCATGAATATTAGCTACTTTTTTTGGATTTACCCTTTCAGAGGGCCACTAAAAATTATTTGTAGCCATCTCTTCAATTAATGAATATGCTTCATCAAATGGTTTTGACATTAACGATCCACCACCAGCAGCTTCAATTATCCATCTAAGAGATCCAACCAATTATAAAAAGTTTGAATTATTAACCAATCTAGCAACGCATGGTGTGGACACTTTCTAAGGAGAAGTTTAAATCTTTCTCAGAGCTTCATAATTTGATTCACCTTCAAACTGATAAAAATATGTGTTATTATTTCTAAGCTAAGCAGTTTTTAAAGGTGAGAAATATTTAAATAAGAATTTTTGTGATAAATCTCCCAATGTTCTGATAGATCTAGGTGCTAATAAGTTTAACCACATCTTAGCTTTTTCCCATAGTGAAAAAGGAAAAATTCAAAGCCTAACAGCATCATTGGACACTTCATCATGTAGCACACAATCCTAGAAAACTAGAAAGGTGTAAATCAGGATCTTCAGTGTTGTTCCTCCAAACTAATTATTTTGTACCATTTGGATAATAACAGGTTTAAGCTCAAATAAATTGGCAGTTGCAGTAGGGTTTTGTATACTCAAATGAATTTCATTTATTGTAGGATTATCATAATTTCTTAAAGGTCTCTCATGATGTTCATTTTTATTTTCAGCATTGTTTA
This sequence comes from Phalaenopsis equestris, assembly GCF_001263595.1. NCBI lineage: Eukaryota > Viridiplantae > Streptophyta > Magnoliopsida > Asparagales > Orchidaceae > Phalaenopsis > Phalaenopsis equestris. The sequence goes on along the minus strand of NW_018165593.1, from coordinate 157,809 downwards.
AATTGCAAGCCATTTTGCTAAAATGATCTTCCTCTTTTTGTTGTTTTCAATTTTTTTCTAACAGTTCTTTCTAAATCAAAATCGTAAGGCACTAAACTTTCAGACCTTACACTATGCAAAATCGAACAAAGCAAGTGATTAAAAAAAATTAAAAACACTTAAATAAGAAAATCTTCAAACTAAACTACAAACACTCTTTTTTAAAATAAAACAAAATATTAACAAATGCTTTCGGTTAGTTCCCCGACAACGATGCCAAAAACTTGATGGCGGGTAGATTTAGTGTGTAAAGTTTGCAAATATTTTTCAATATTACAAAATTACACACGACATATATATAATAAATATGTAATATAATCCCAACAAAAATATCTTTTATGAAAATATTTTATCTCTTAAAACTCTTTTTAAAACTGCCAAATCCTCATTAAAATCAACGCAAACATATGTATCACTCAAGTAATAAAAGGCTCTAATGGAGTCCTAGATATCGATCCCACAAGGAAGTTGGAAAATCCTTTAAGTAAGTTTTTGAAATTATTTTATAATTTAAAAATACAAAAATAAAAGTGAAGTGTGAAGTTTGAATATATAACTACTTAGGTGAATGCTGTATAAAATACAGCTGAAAAATAAAGTTAACTAACTAAGGACTAACTTTCAAAAGTAAATTTACAAAAATTAACAAAGCTTTTGTTTTGATGAAAAGTTCAAATGGAAGAAAGCAGCCTTCCCCTTTACAATGAGTATATGGATTGTGAAGAAATTGAAATCATTTGTATATATATATAAAAACTATTTTGTGTCAAATATGAGCAATCATATTCTTTACCCTCTTCCTGGTGTTATAAAGATCATTGACTAATCCAAAGTTTGGTCGCTAATTCTATGGTTAGGCTGGGAGGTTACCGAGTCTAAATGGGGAGTGGTACAAGTATCAATGATGGGGTTCTGAGTATGGAGGCCAGCCTTAGCAAGCCAATTGGTAGGTCTGTTACCCTCCCTAAAAGTATGAGAAAGGGATAGCTTTATCTTCAAGATCAAGGTTTGTATACCCGTGATCCACTAAATTAGATACCAAGGGGCAGCAATCCTTCCTTCAAGGATGTTAAGTAAGATCATGGAGTCAGTTTCCACCATTAAGAGATTCTAACTGCACTTTATGGCCAAGAAAATAGCCCAATAAATAGCTTAGGCTTCAGCTTCCAGAGGGTCTTCAGCTTTGGCAGGAGACTGAAAATATAGTAGGCATTCACCTCTAGTATTTTTGAAAACCCCTCTAAATCCAGCATTAGGAGAAATGAAGCTACCATCAGTATTGACTTTGACCCAACCCATAGGAGGACAATTCCAGTGAACAAGGATAGTTTAAAATTTCCTTGAACCAAAGAGGGAGGATGTGCATAGGATTTCAAGAAGTTTCCTATGACAGTACAGTTTCTGTAAATAGTTGTAACAGTGAATGACAATGGCATTGGCATCCCAATGGACCTCATCAAATTTCAGCTTATTTCTTGCCATCCAAAAAAACCAAGCCATGATATAAGGGATGGGAGGGAGTTGTTGGTCTTGCCAATCTTTCCAGCTTAAATAAAACACATCCCAAGACAGCTGGATGATATTTAGTTTTAGTTTGGGTAGCAAAATGTTCTAAACCTGTTGAGCTTGATAGCATTTAAATAATAAGTGGGGGAGGGATTCCTCCTCACATTTACACAGACAGCATCTTGAAGGGCCTCTCAAACCTTTTAACTTTAAAATATCATCAGTGCTTCTTCTTCACAATAAGTTTGTCCTTCCTGGATCTATCAAAGGGTTTTTTTCATTATAGTATTAATTAATATATCATGAAAGATATTTTGAAGAGCTTGCTTGTTCCATCCATTAGCAGACCAAAGGTCAGCCACCTGTGTTGTGGAGTTGATTTGAGAATCAGTTGGAGGAGGGATTAAGCCTTCTCTAGTCTAGTTATCAAGCCACCCATTGAGTCTACCTTCCCCAATCTCCCAAATGAAGAGTTGTTCAGCCTTTGTTCTCATCTTCAACATATTCTTCCAAGTTTTAGAATCCCTCAATCTATTGGTCACAATAGAAGGATGCTGATCTTTGAAGTATTTTCCTTTTCAGAAATTTTGCCCAAATTGAATTCTGTGCTCTAAACATAACCCAAAGTTTACAAAAGTTGGTTTGAGAAATCTACTGGAAACTTTTAAACCACAGTCCTCCAGCTCTAGCACTGCCACAAACTCTTTGCCATCTCACCCAATGCACTTGCTTCCTCTGGCATGCCCAAAGGAATCTGTTGAAAGTTCTTTCAAGAGTAGTTTGAATGGATTTCTTCATAACATAAACTTATGATAAATAAGATGGAAGAGCTGCCGAAATACTTTTGAGGAGTGTAATTCTTCCCCTATTAGAGAGGAAAGTACTGGACCAACTGTTGAGTTTATCTTGGACTTTAAGTAGAATATCATCAAACTGGACTTGCCTAGTCCTCCCTTTAATCAATAAGGTACCTAAGAATTTTAGAGGTAGAGAGCTAGAGCAAAAGCCAGTGAAATCTGAAATCCAGTGTTTGATTTCAGGCTTCATCCATTTACTGAAGACAGCCTGGCATTTCTGTTTATGAAACATCATCCCAGAGCAATCTTGGAATTTCTCCAGGCATTGAAAAAATAATTTGACTATGGGTTTAGTTGCTTTTGCAAATATAATAACATCATCAACAAAGGCTAAATGGTTAACTTCAATGGTAGATCTATGGCTATATAATGAGTGAGGAGCTTTGGTCATAAGTTGATTCAGCAGTTTAGATAAGTAATCAAAAGCAAGTATGAAGATAGTAGGGGATAAGGGGGGGTCACCTTGCTTGATTCCTCTAGTAGCAGTGAAGAAACCATGAGACTTCCCATTAATGATAATGGATTGATGATTATTTGACAGCCACCTTAGGATGAGAGAAATAAAGGCTTGAGAGAAACCCCTAGCAGACAACACCTCCACAATGAAGTCCCAATTAATGATATCATATGTCTTTTGGATATCAAGTTTGAAAATAAGATTCCCTCCTTTACATTGTTTGTCCAGGTCCAGAACAAGTTCTTGTGCCAAGAGAACATTTTCCACTATGCTTCTTCCTTACACAAAGGCTGATTGATTTTCACTGATAAGATGAGGTAAATGAGGCTGCAAACCCTAGTAGACAGTACCTCCACAATGAAGTCCCAATTAATGGTATCATATGCCTTTTGGATATCAAGTTTGAAAATAAGATTCCCTCCTCTACACTGTTTATCCAGGTCCAGGACTAGTTCTTGAGCCAAGAGAACATCTTCCACTATGCTTCTTCCTTGCACAAAGGCTGATTGATTTTCACTGATAAGATGAGGTAAATGATGCTGCAATCTGTTGGAAATGATTTGCTAATAATTTTGGACAGAACATTTGTGAGGTTGATTGGCCTGAACTGATCCCAAGAGAGCTTGGAATTATTTTTGGGGATTAAAATAATGGTAGAGCAGTTAAAATAGTTAGGCAAATTCATCCCTTTGAAGAAGCTTTTTACTTCCTCAATTACATCTCCCTTGATGATCTTCCAAGCTTTTTTGTAGAAATCAGCTGAGAATCCATCTGGGCCTGCAACTTTGAAGCTGTCAATTGAGTTCTGGGCTGACCAAATTTCCAATTCCCCAGGGATAGAATGCAATTTCAGATTTCTTGTATATCCCTGATCAAAAAGAACTTGTTGGATTGGTAATCTGGTGAAAGGAGGTTGAGTGAATAGAGTGAATAAAGTTGTGAATAAAGTTTGAAAATACTGAATGACACTTGCTGCAATTAAGTCTTCAAAAAGTATCTAATGCCCTAATGTATCTTTAATCTTGTGAATGGTATTACATCTCCTCCTATAGTTGATACAAGCATGAAAGTACTTAGTATTTCTGTCCCCTTCACAGAATCTGGTTTTTGCAGCCTTTTGAGCATAGAATTCCTCCTGCATACAAATAGCATTCATCAATTTTTCATTAGCCAGCAGTAAATTTAATTCAGTATCTGGATTGTTTTGAAGCCTAGCCTCCATTTCAAGCACTTCCTTATTAGCCTCCTTAACTCTCAAGTGAACATATCCTACCACATTCCAGTCAAATTAGATAAATGCTTGCCAATCTTCTTTTGCAACAACCACAGTTTGATCAGTGTTTGAACAGTGGATTAGGGTGAAAGCATTCTCTCCACCCAAAGGAAATTTGATTAAGAAAATTAGTATGAGAGGACCACATGTTGAGGTATCTAAAAATCTAAAGTTGGCTTTGTGCTTGATACGAGATGCAGAAATAGTGATGAGTAAAGGCATATGGCCAGATCCTGTCATACTGAGATGTTGGGTAGAGGTGTGTAAAAATTCATTCAGTCATAGATAATTAACTAGTATTCTATCCAATCTTTCCCATAAAGGTCCTCTCCTCTAAGTAAACTTGGGTCCAGTGAAACCAAGATCAAATAAGCCAACCAAGCTGATGTTGTCATTAAAGAGATTCATAGAATTAGAATTAGGAGGATTGCCTCCTAATTTTTCAGAAGGGGCAGAAATGGAGTTCGCCCCCCCCCCCACCAGCCAAAGTGAATTACAGGAATTGCTGATATTCTGATTACCCTCCCATAGCTCAACTTTGGCTCTAAGAGAGCTTCCAGCATAGACAAAGGTAGCAAGGCCATCCTGATCCCCAAAGTTAAATTTAATATGAAGGAATTGTGGTTGATCCCACAAGATTTGACACATAACTTCCTTTCTATGTAGTAACCAAATCTTATATTTCAGATTAGCAAAATAAGAAAAGCTAGAGAATCTTCTGAGGATTTTCTGAGGATATTTTGACACCATAGGTTCCAAAACAGCAATAAACCAGAATTTATACATCCTATTCAAAGCACTAAGTCTGTTAAGGGATTTAGGATGTGCCAATCCCCTAACATTCCAACATAAAAGGTTCATCATCTAAAGGAGATGGATTTACCCCTCCTTCTAGAGCTGGCCATGGCCTCCTTGGTTTCTAAATGAATATTTCTGTCTCTGAGTAAATAAGTTCCTCCCTTCACATTGTTTAACTCCTAGGTGGCTTTTTTTTCTTATTTTTTGAGTTTGCCAATCATCAGCCAATGTAGTCTATAGTACCTCAACTAAAGTGGAGTCCACTGGAAAATCCTTTTGAACCACCTCACCAACTTCCAACTGAGAGTTCTGGGGCTCTGGGTCAGAGGTTGCAAGGGCAGCATCTTCACAGGTTGTGATCTGTATTGCAGATGGTTCAAGGTGACATATTGAAGGGCCAACAGCCTCCTTGGGTAAATTTTTCAGTCACAGCAAACAAGTAATGGTCAGGACAATCCATGTTTATTTGATTTTCTACTATTTCAGTCTCAATGGCCACAACAGCCTTGGTGACCAAGATAGTTTCATCAGGACCATGGGCATTCCTCTCAGAAATGGTTTCACCAGGACTCTTATCAGATATAGCCCTTTCTTTCTCAAACATAGCAGCAACTTTTGAGGCTCCATGATTAGGGGTCCTTAGGTGAGGATGTAGTTTAAAACACTTATTATCAGTGTGCCCAAACATGCAGCAATGGAAATAGTAGTAGGGCTTCTGTTCAGCAATGATTCTCTGCCAATACCCATTATGTTCAGTTCCCAGCCATATTTCATCAACAGTTGGAAGGCTTGTCCAATGTTAAACAAAACTTTATGGTTGAAAAAATGGAGCTTTAGCCCAGAGAGCTTGAACCAAATAATAACTATAGGGAGTTCCTTGTCTGGATCAAAATCAGTAGACCACTTTAAGATTTTTATAGTGTTGCCCTCAATCTGTAAGATTTGTTTAGAAAAGACTCTAGCATAATCATCTTCTCTAGTTAAATGGATGAGAATGTGTCTACCATCAATAAGACCCACTTTACAAGCTCCTTTTAGTTTGATGCCATCAAAAAACTTTCTTTTGGCTTCCATTTTGGGATTACCTAGCTAAAATTTTCCAATAAGAGTGAATTTGTAGTTTTCAGTCAGATTATTTATATCTTCCTCATTATAAATAATAGCCATTTTACCACTTTTCCTACTCAAGGGTTTAATGAAGGGGTCAGCCACCTTATGGTAGCTTTGAGGGAAAACCAAATCATCAAAGCTTTTAATAGGGTCAAAAAGTCAAAACCTTTTCCCACAACATCAACAAAAGTGGCCTTTGCCCATTGAATATTAGTGGCTAAATCCACATTGCTAGGTTCAGCCATCAGCTCTCCACAGCAATGGAACAGTACCCCGACTGCCACTGGAGAGAAAAGAGTACCAGGGAACAGAAAAACCAGAAAGAAGCTTCCAAAAAGAGAAGACAAAACACCTGTAGGGAGAGATCAGAGAGTAAAGAGGGGAAGGAGATCCCACCAACCTTAGGCAGTCCATGGGAACCCTAGTAGAGCCAAGTCAGCCGCCACCTCCATCATCTTATATATATATATATATATATATATTATTTTGTGCCAAATAAGAGTAATCTTATTCTTTACCCTCTTCTGAGTACTATAAAGAACATTGACTAATCCAGAGTTTGGTCCCTAATTCCATGGTTTTGTTGGGAGGATATCGTCTGTCACTCTAGAGCTCCCACTACTCCTCACCTATGGGCTAACAATCTCGCATCAGTTTCCAATCAACTGGACCAAATTGGGGATTTTATTCTGTCTCCTTAAAATCTTCAATTTTGCATCCAACGAAGTATATTTTTGTATTTAATTACACCCAAACTCATGGATGACATACTCTCCCATGAAATTAAATGTGATTCTCCCTATGTTGTAGAAATCATATCCCTTTTTAGAAAATATATTTCTCAACAAGTTTTAACATTGCAATTGACCAGATCAAAAAGTAAATGAAAATCAGAGTTCAAATTATCATAAATTATTAACATTTAAAATTGTATAAAGCAAAATCAATTCTTCACAAAACCATATCTCAAAGTAGGGAGAAGGATAAAGAACACTACTAAGAATTTATAAGAAGGATACGACAAAACACAGATTTCATATATAAAAATAAGTTTACAAAACAAAAGAAAAAAAATACAACTTATCTCACAATACAACTTATCTCACAATATCTCACAATCTCTCCCAAGCAAGTCCCTAGAAGTTCTATCCATGCCTTTCTCTCGTTACAATCTCACTCAATTCTCTCTTAGAAGTCTAATGAAGAAGACATCTCTCACCTTCCCTCTCCTCTTAACCATAGAAGAAAATCTCATCTTCTCCTCTTACCTCTCATGCCAACTTTCTCTCTCTCTCTCCCTCTCTCGTCTCTCTCATCTCCCTAACTCTCTATGAAGTCTTTTCTTTTATTTTTGGCTACCTCCTTTGAAAAAGAATTCAAAATTCCCTCCAAAAGTCAACTGAAGGTAGCTCTTATCCCTAGAATGATCTGAGGATAAGTTCCAAGGGTAATTATTGCATGGATAGAGCTCTCCATCAATTATCCTTAGAGATTTTCATTTAGGTTAAAATTTGAGCTTCTATTTTGGCCATCTCCAATTGGCAAGCATGGGTGGTGTGACAGGCAGCTCAATCAGCCTGATAGAACCTTCATTAAATTTATTTCATGGGTCAATTAATGATGTTGAGGAAGGGATGACACATACCCTTCCTCATCATCCTTTATCCATTTAAGCTCATAATTACCTTGATCATGGGAAAGATGAGACTTATATAAGTCTCTTCTTCATGAAAGAGGCGTAGGATGAGCTCACCATTGTCCATTTAATCAATATATGAAAGAGTGACACCTCTTTTATTTTTCATAATGACATCATGATGGCTTCATGATTTAGTCAAAAAGGGTAAGCTATGGGTTAATTAACAGGTCAACCTTATCATGGTAGGTTTCATGGGTCGTGGGTGACCCATTATCAATTTGTCATGTGATAGATTTTAGGGTTTAAGTGAAAAAGATATGATTTTTATGTGCCATGGATTTTTCTTGCCATGGGTTTTAAACCAATATTTTACGCTTAACCCTAGATCTAAAAATCTTTAATTTTACTCTCTTTAATTAATTAAATAATTAATCAATTAGGAGAACAAAATATTTTGATGAAAAGAAAAAATTTTGATAAAAAATTGTAATGTTGACCAAGTTTGACCAAATTGACAATGGTTGACCATGTTGGAGTAAGTTTGACCAGAGCTGACCATTTTAGGTTCAGGGTTGACCAGGATGGCTCTCTTAACTTTGTCATGGTTAGTTTAGTCATTGGGGTATGACTTGAGTTTGACCAAGATTGACCCAGGTTGACGAAAGTTGACCAATTTAGGTCTAGGGTTGACTAGGATGATTCACTTAATATTTTCATGTTTAGGTTGGTCATAGGGTCCATGTGGTGGTCTTTAGGTCATGAATTGACCATTTTGACCAAATTTAATCAACTAGGTCAAGGTTGACCAGTGTGGTCAATGTGGTGGTCATTTGATCATGGATTGACCATTTTGACCAAATTTGACCAATTAAGTCAAGGGTTGACCAGTGTGGTCAATGTGTCCCCAACTTAGGGTTTGTTTGATCCATCTGAGATGTCTCCAGAGTTTGGGCTCAAAAGGGTATATTAAGGTTTAACCTTAAATGTCAAGGTTAAAGAGGTTTAGAGATATATTCAGAAAGTTAGTTGTAGTAGATTCCTTCCAAATTTGAATTATGAATGTCATTGGTAATGTGTCCTCACAAAAGAGAGGTCAACACCCTCTACTACTCAAAGGAAGAGCACAAGCTCCTTAAGAATCAAACCCTTAAGAAGAACTCAAGCCCTAAGGCCACTGAATGGTTCAGGGACAAAAAGAGTTAATGAATTCTATTATCAGGATAGTGTTGGGTCAACATTGAGGATTAGAACATGATTTTGGCAAATAGAGGTATACCAATGACTAAAAAATGCTTTCTCTAGATAGATTTTTTATTCTAAACTTCAAGAGAAGTTCAAACTTACATCCTATAATCCTATAAAGATTGGAGCGATCTAGCCGACCACATAGCTTCATTTAAGCTTGTTGTATTCCTTCTCAAAGTCTCCAACATACTAAAGTGTCAGTTATTTTATACCATGTTGAGAGATTTATACCTCAGGTGGCTTTTTGGCCCCCTAATAGGAGTTATCTCCTCATTCAGTGAGTTTAAGAAGATGTTCATAGTGTAGTTCATGATATGAGAAAATTTAACATGTTTTTCATGCATTTAATTATTTCTTTTTCTCCTTATTTATCATATTTTTATGTTTGAGAAAGGTTTTTTTTAGTGTTTTATAGGTTACGAGTATCAAACATGTATTCAGAGCAAAAAATGATAGATCTGTAGAAGCCAAACAAGTGTAACCATGTTAAGAATAAGCAAAATTTTGTTGCTTGCATTGGTTAGGTGGTATTTTTATGTCAAGTTCAAGTGTGACTATGTCGCATCCGACATAGCTATGCCAACTTTTGGCATAACTACACTAGTTCACAAAATGCACTGCATGACCAAAGTGGAAGAGAACCTCTTCAATTGAGCTTTCCTCTAGACTTTCAGCTTTTATCTTTTTTGTTAGTGCAACTGGCGACAGTGGAGAGGTTCAAATAGCCTCCCTTCTTTTAGCAAGTTGAATAAAACCCATGGAAGATGGTTAAGAATCTCTCTGAGCTGACAGACGCTTGGATGATTCCTTAACATCCGATCCAATTTTGCTTGGTGTTGGTTTCTCTTGGTGGTGATCCCTCAAAGTCCTCGAATTTATTAAAGATGGTTTTTGCTTGATCAGAATCAATTCATTGACGATAGTGTTTTGAATGACAACTATAGTTTTAGAGTCAAATTGAATTAATTCCAATTCTGGACTGTCTCGCTTGCCTAATCGTCCACTTTTTTATCATCTGCCTCTTCCATCCTTGATGTGGAAGTGCCAACCTTCCACTTCCTTAGCTCCTTCCTTGACAGTCGCACAAATTTTTCAATCCATCTCTTCTCCTTCACCTCATTAGAAGTAGACAATATTATAGGAGTCATTGCACCAAATTAACAAAGGGTTCAACACTTGGTTCATAGCCATGTGGTCGTTGTACTAGATGACTGACATATATTTACCCATTACAGTTGAAATCAGCCTCAGGACCCGCTCCACCACTCCATTCTTTTTTTTGTAGAATTATTTAGTCGGCCTTGTGGGGATTCTCCAATCCTCATAGAAACCAAAGAGAAACTAGAATTATAATCATTGATCTTATTCTCCAGATAAATCAAATGGAATTTCTTAGTTGCGTCGAATACCATATTTTCATCTAACTCTAATATTAAAGAAAACATGTTGGAGAATAACTTTAGAGAACATGAGATCTCTTTTGTTAGAAGTAAATAATGAATATCATCACTATAGTAATTTATTTAGCTTCATTAAGGTTAGAATAACACTGTAATGATTACAAATTGATTGGATCATCTTGTAAAATGATAGTCAATGTCTCTACCAAATTTTATCCCAGTAGAAGATCAGGTCATCACTGAAATGATCTGTCACCTTTGACTCCAGCTTCACTGGATCGAGCACACTTTTGTCATGTGAACAACTATCTTCTAAGAGATTTGTAATGAATGATGTTAGGGTAGACATTTCTATTGCTGGAAAAAAATTAAAACATTGTGGAGATTATTTGGAAGCCATTAAATTATTAGATGAAAATAGATTTGAGGGAGGGATAAGTGACATGATCTGCAATTATTTAATTATTTAGTTTTTTTGGCCAAAAACTTGACTCAGTTTCCTTAGGCGGCTAGTTTAGTTTTTTTTGCCAAAAACTTGACTCAGTTTCCTTAGGCGGCTAGTGTGCAAAATGGGTTGTAGAGTTTATGATTTGACTCACTGGGGTTTTACGCAAGTGCACATATCATTTGAAGTAATATAGTGCTTTCTTTAAAAACCTCAATATTGATCCTACAAGGAAGTGAGGTAAGAAATCCTGTAGGCTAATTATATTGATCCCACAAGGAAGTGAGGTAAGAAATCCTGTAGGCTAATTCTAATCTATTACTATCAGGTCTTAGTTTAGAATTTATGAAAAGTTTGATATTCCTAAATTCACTAATTGCTCTAAAATTAATGTTGACTAAATTCAATAAAAACCTAATCTAAGGAGACTGATTACATTTTGGAAAGTTCTCATATAATCCAAAATCCCTTTTCCCTTGTAATGAGATCATAATCAGTATAGGAATCAAAGTTTAAAAGTTAAATGTAGTTTTGTTCCAAATAGGAGCATACATATTCCTTACCTTCTCCTAAGCATTAAAGGAAAATTGACTAATCTATAGTAAGTTTCTAAATTCATATTATGCTAAATAGGTTCTAGCCTCTCACTTCTAAATTTTACCCATTGTGCCCTCTTTATTGGACTAATAGTCCTTAGGTTCCAACTCTAGAGAAAATTGGTAAAGGCTTTAGCCTTTTACCCTAAAATCACCAATTTAAGCCTATCAAAACTTATCTAACTATCTATTTGCGCCAACCTATGGAATACCTTCTCACCTACAAGATTAATGCGATTCTTACTACTTGAGAAAAGCATAACCCTCCCAGGTCATTATGGATCAAAAGAAATTTAATAACAATTGATCAGATCAAATATGTTAATTAAATACAAAGTAATGAATAATCAAAAGTATGGAATAAGAAAAATCATAAACAATTCTAATATTACGCATGATTAAATCTCATCACAAGGAGAAATAGTAAGGAAAACTACTCACTAAGCATGGAGAAAATACAACTGAAAACTTTATTTAATTCCAAGCAAATTCACTAGACAAGTGTTTATAAAAATTATAAGATAATGAAGAACACAATACTTAGTTTTTTTCCTTCCGAAAGAAAGATGAAAATCCTTCCAACAAAGTCTCATGCTTATCAACACAAAGCTCATGCAATATCTTACATATATCTCTCAAAATCCCTCACCAATCTCTCCAAAAAAGATATAAATCTACATTTCCTACTCCTATCTATGACCTCTAGGTGTTCTTGGAGATTTCAACACTTTCAAATGCCAAAAGGTGCCTTTCCAGGTGTCAAAAATTGTTAAGAACTCCTTCTGCATCTAAAACCCATCCACAACTGTTTCTAGCACATAAATGCCATTTTTTTGGAAGGACTGGCACCTAGTCCCCACTTTCTGGCGCCTAGGTGCCACCCTGCTGGCAGCACCCCTGTTTTCTCCCATCTTGCTCTGTTTCACCTTGTTTTAGTCAATCCGCACTAGGTGTTATACCTGCAAGATAAACATGAAAATAAAATTTATTTAAAGTGCAACTGCATTCAAAAACATATCATAAATATAAAGAGAATTAAGCATAGAAAGTGTCAGGTCAAAATTTTCTTCCTTGCTCCATTTAACTCCAATTTGCATCCTTTTTGCTCCATTTTTTTTCCAAAACTCCATCTCTTGTACCTGAAACCAAAAGCATGCAAAATAATTTCTTTTAAAGTGTAATATCATTACAAATGATCATAAAATGTATATAAAAAGTAGCTAATTTTTTGGTGTGTTAATTCTCCCAAACTTAAACGTTACTGATTCTCAAGTATGACTACAACTTTAAAAATGAGCATAAAATGTATATAAAAAGTAGCTAAATTTTAGGTGTGTTAGTGGATTTCCCTAAAATAAATTAAAATTTTGTTCTAGAAATGTTGTAGTTTAACTTGGAAGAATTTCTAGTAAATTAGATGATATCTAAGGTATCAATATTTAGTGAACTTAGGAATCATGATTTTCTATTTAATTCAAAAATAATTGAAAATTTTCCAAACTTTGGATTCTTAGAAAATTATTAATTTCAAAATTTATGGATTCTAAGAAGATTAATTTTACTAATACTTTCTAAAATTAAGCTTAGGATTGATTCTAAGTTTTCTTCCTTAGAAAGAATCAAGTGAGATCAATTTTTTATTAGGTCCTAATCCTTAAGCTTTACCCACATCATTTCTTTTGACTTTTTTTTGCTTTTTTTTTTCTTTCCTTTCTTTTTTTCTTTCAAGATCTTTTTAATCCTTATTCTTTTATGTGAGGACTACTATATCTTGATAAGCTTTTAATGATTTTTAATTTCACAATCTCTTATCAAAAGTTAAAAACTTATTTTGTATCTTTAACTTAAAATGTAGTATAGAAAAAAAAATTTAATAGAATTTAAATTCTTCAAAAATTATTATGCTAACAATCCTTAATTTTTTTAATAATTCAATTTTTCTTTGTTTAAATAGTGAAATCACTTCCTTACTATTTTCTACTAATCATTTTAACTTTAGTTTCATCCTTTTCACTGATGTCTTTACTAAGTTCTCTTATTACATTTCTATAATTAAAATTTTAGTAATCTTAAGATAACTCCACATAATAAAAATCATACTTCAAATAAAATTTATTTGTAGTTTCTTTTAGGACAAGTAAAGAAGTAAAGTTTAGGACAAGTAAAGTTTAACTTTAAAATTTATTTTTCTTCCTTCATCAAAACTTGAATTTTTAAATATTTTACAATTGATTCCATAAAATGTAATAGGAAGAAAGAGTAAAAGTTGAATATACAAGCTACTACAACATCCTATCAAAATCATATATATGCATAATCAGGATAAAATCAATGCAAGAGAAAGTAAAGCTAGCCTAAAACATGCTTGTAATAAT
>NW_018165593.1:49653-144023 GCF_001263595.1 Phalaenopsis equestris | reverse complement strand
TTTTTTTCTCTTCCTCCCCCTGACTTGATTTTTTAACATGTATAAAATTTTAATTTTTTTTTCTTCCTCCCCCTGACTTGATTTTTTAACATGTATAGCATTAAGTATAGAAAATATCATCAAGAAGAAAAATCATAGCCCAAAAGTACAATCTACCACAGATGTCTATCAACACATTTAAAAATATACTTAGCACTGAACAATGTTTAGTAGAAAGTAAATCTAAATTAGACATGCTAGAATGAATTTGAACTAAAGAAAAGTCTAACTAGCATAACAAATATCAACGTAGGAATATATATTTAAGTGATCCCCAATTACTAGATTTTTTTGTAACACATAAACAATCATCCACACTAAACTCATCGCCTTTCACTACCTTACTTCCAATTTCTAATAGAATCACTACACTGATTAATTGGGTACTACTAAATGCTTTTATAGAGTCTAATACCATGAACATGATTATTAATGATATATTGGCTCTCAAGAACCAACCCCAAGCATCACCTTATCCCTTTAAGTATGCACCTCTATCAATTATAAGGGTAGTGTAAGATCATCCACATGTTATTCATCAAGTAGGTTCATGGCCCTTCCAAATGACAACATGGACAAAGAAAGGAAGTAATAAAATTGAGATGGAACTATTACTGTCCAAACTCAAGATGTCTCTTGTAAAACTCATGTCCAATTGAGACTTGAGTGTAGTGGCTTGTTAATCCAACTACAACAAGAGAACATATACAAGTTGAGCCAAATTAAGAAGTTAAGCAATCACCTGCCAAATGATACACACAGATCAAATCAATCCACTAATAATCCAAAATTCTGCCTACATCAATCAAATTGATCAATCCACACTAAAACAACACACAACAAACCTCAAGAAATTACAACTCAAAAATACACTAACACATATAACCCATGGTTGCCTTCTACGAAGCATTTGGTTTAATGTCGTCAGCCCGATAAAGGATTCCTCAAGGATCAAAATTTCATTTAAGTAATCCTTGATCAATCGCCATCTTTTTTTGATCCTGAGATTCCTAATAAATCTTTGAATTTTAGTTTTTCTATCAACTTTTCTTTTTTAGTTTAATTCAGATTATTATTCCTCATGTTTCTTTCTAGATCTAATATTCTTCTAATGCTTTTCTCAATTTGCATATTATTCTTAAAATTTATAAGAAATGGATCTCTATATGATAGTTCAAGATCTCATAAATTTTAGGTTGGATTCTCTCTAAATGATCCAGATTTTGGATCAAATTCTTCTAGCTAACTCTTCTGTCTTGAGTGATCTTCTAATTCTTCCCTTTGGGGCTAAGGAAATGGTGGAAATGGTCTTTTTAGATTTATCTTAGTTGATGAAATATGTTTTTATAATCATTAAGAATTTCTTCAATTAGTCTTTCAATCTCCTTTACCTCTTTTCTCAACTCAACATTCTTTTGAACAATATCCTTCAATTGTCTTCTACCTCTTAGTTGGATAGCTTTATCTTGTCCACTATTCTTCTTCTTAAGGTTACTACGTAAAATCTCTGGAGGATAACTATTAATTGAATTAATAATATACCCCAATTGGTTTTTTATATTCCTTATTGTGACCCCTTGACTTGTCAATTGACTGCCCATTTGGATAACAAACTCTTCTAACAAAAACACCTTCTCTTCATTTTGTGGATTGAAGTTAAATAGAGGATGATTGTTAATTGAGTTAATAATCTGGTACAGTTGGTTTTTTATATTCCTTGTTGTGACCCATTGAGTCTCCGGTTGACTCTCCATTTGAATAACAATCTCTTCTAATAACCCCTTCTCCTCATTTTGTGGGTTGAAGTTAAACCTATGAGGAAAAGAAAGTCTAACGTTAAAATTATCATGATTATTCCAATTACATATCATATTAAGTTGATTATCTTCCTACACTTGGTTTCTTCCTCCAAATTTGTTATTCTAGTTAAATTTGGAATGAGCATGGGTTGTAATGATCAGAATAAGGAGTGTGTATCTCAGGGTTAGTCTCAAAATAGTTAGTCTCAATCAATTATCCAAATGAATTTCTCTCAATAACTGGGGTCTTTGAAGATAAATATCTACATATTGATCTAACTTTCTCGCAATATCTACAACCGAGAAGTTAAAAGAGTCAGCATATCAGTTTCATATAAATTTGCTATCCTCTTAAGATTTACTCTATCCAAGTTGCTGGTATTATAATCCAAAATTGAATATTCATTATCTTTTTGATCTATCATTTCTACAATAAATTCATGGAGTTTTTTTCTAAATCATATACCTTCTAATAGTTCTCTCTAGTTCTGATTTTTAGGGTTCAAAGTTTGTAGCTCCTAAACTATGCAATCAAATCTAAAGATTAATAAGAAATATATTCAGTACTTCAAGCACTCAAAAATATTTTTTGGATTTTGAATTTTCTATAAAATAAATACACAATAATTAAACTCACTAGATAACAACAATAATATTTTCAAATCTAAGTCTTACAGATTCAACTAAAGACTCTCCTAAAGTTCTCACCGTCACTTTGTTGGCAACAATGCCAATAACTTAACCCAACTCGCAATTACGCAATTATTTATTTTCCTGGCCAAAAACATGACCTGGTTTCTTTAGGCGCTAGTGTGCAAAATGGATATATTATAGAATTTAAAATTTGATTTATATTTCACACACTAGGGTTGTACACAATTACATGTATTATTTCAAGTAATGTAGGGTTTTCTTTAAAAATCCCAGTATCAATCCCACATTGAAACAAATCCATTAGGTTAATTCTAGTATACTACTATCAGGTCTTAGTTTTAAATTTTCAAAAAGTCTGATTCCTAAATCCACTAATTTACTCTAAAATTAAAGTAAATTAAGTTAAATTAAAACCTAATCTAAGGAGATTGATGAAATTTTGGAAAGTTCTTATATAATTAAAATTCCTTTCCCCTTGCAATGTGATCATAATTAATGTAGGAATCAAATCCATAAAAGTTAAATGCAGTTTTATGCCAAATAAGAGCATATCTATTCTTTACCATTTCGTGATTGCATAAAGAACATTGGCTAATTTAAAGTAAGTTCCTAAATCACTATTTATGTTGGATAGGTTCTAGCCTCTCACTTACAGATTGTCCATTGTGCCCTCTCTATAGGATTAACCAGTCCTTAGGTTCCAACTCTATATCAAATTATTAAATGTTTTAGCCTATCACTCTAAATTCATCAATTTACACCTATCAAAAGTTATCTCCTTATCTATTTTCACTAACCTATGGATTACCTTCTCACCCAAGAGATTAATGTGATTCTTAGTAGTTGAGGAACACATAGCCCTTGTAGGTCACTATGAATTCACAACAAATTTTAACATATCAATTTATCAGATTGAATATGTAAATTAAGTCTGAAGTAATGAATCATTAAAAGTATGGAATAAGAAAAATCTTAAAAATTTCTAATCCTACACTTGATTAAATCTCTTCACACGGAGAAAGAGTAAGGAAAACTACTCACTAAGCATGGATAAAACACAATAGAAAACTTTATTTAAATCAAAGCAAATTCACTAGATAAGTGTTTACAACAATTATCAGATAATGAAGAACATAATGCTTAACTTTTTTCTTCTAAAAGAAAGAAGAAAAGCCCTCCAACAAAGTCTTCTACTGATCCAAGCAAATTTCATACAATCTCTTACTGATATCTTTCAAAATCCCTCACCAATCTCTCTAGAAAAGGTAAAAATCTACATTCTCTACTTCTATCTACATCTTTCTACTTCTATCTACATCGTCTAGGTGTTCTTGGAGATTCCAGGACTTTAAAATGCCAAAAGGTGTCTATCCAAGTGCCAAATACCGCCTAAAAACTCCTTGGGGCTTCTAGAACCCGTACTCAACTATTTCTGGCACCTAGGCGCCCTTTACTGGGTGATAATGGTGCCTAAGCGATACCCTGCTAGCAACACCCCAGTTTTCTTTTAGCTCCAATCTACTCCAAGTGTTATGCCTATAAGATAAACATGAAAATAACATTTCCTTAAATTACAATTTCATCAAAAAAAATATGTGATAAATGTAAAGGAAATTAAACACAGAATGACATATCAAAATGCGTCAGGTCAGAATTTTCTTCCTTGCTCCATTTGACTCCAAATTACACTATTTTTACTCCATTTTCTCCAAAACTCCATCTCTAGCGTCTGAAACAAAAAACATGCAAAATACCTTCTTTTAAAGTAAAATATCATTAAAAATGAGCATAAAAATATAGTAAAAAGTAGCTAATTTGTAGGCGTGTCAATAAGAAACAATTTATCAAAAGGAAAAGAGAAATAAGTGAAAGTGTGACCACATTTTCCCCTTAACCCTTTATATAGGGGTATCCAGGGAATTTGAAAGGCCTTAAATCTATACCTTAATCTATAAAAATTCATATCAAATCAACATGATATTCAAGAAACAATATGTTGTAAAATTTTATAAATTCATAAAAATTAAATCTTTGTCTATGAGAAAACATTTTACAACTGGGTCTTCAACAACCTTAGGCAAAACATCACAAGGTTTTATAATAACACACATCCCTCAAACTTAAACTTACTGACACACTCTTCTTTTGTTCGAACCCTGAAGACCAAATTTGTCGCCCAGACTTCTGTCAACTCTTTTCAAAGGTTACCATCTTCAATAGAAAGTTTTCTCGTCTACATAAATGACTGTCAGCTCCTCTTTTAGGTCTGATATGGCAACCTCACTTTCCAAGCCAGCTTCCATAGTAAAGGAGGTTGTCATTTTGTCCATCTGGGAAGCTAGCAACACTGATTATCCTGGTCAATCATCAGTCTCCCTCTCAACATCCTCATGACAAAATAAAAGGACGAGTGTACCTCTATCATGAGTTGTAGCAGCCGGTCCCTTGACACCTCTAGAGTAAAAGTAGTCGTCTTCTATTCTTCTACTGTACCTCTATCATGAGTTGTAGCAGCCGGTCGCTTGACACCTCTAGAGTAAAAGTAGTCGTCTTCTATTATCGATAAGTCAATATTTTACATGGTCTCCTTTGCAAGAATAATCAAATGTTATATAAAGAAGGAACTCTATTGATCTAAAGAACAGAAGCTTTTCTCATACCAATTTTTCACTCCATCTCAAACAATCAAAAGCTCTCACCAATAAGGGGTTGGACGACAGTTTTGTTAGTCTCACCGATCGAAGGAAGGGGAGCTCCACCTTCACATAGCTAGACCTGACCTCAACTACTACCTACACCGGTTGCTTAGTGATCCCGATCTTATATGATAGTATGATGTATGTGATTATATTCTTAATTTTTCCTTATATTTCTTACCTTGCAACGACCCCAAAAACATGACTTTGAAGCAAATAAGAATGCAATAATTATATGTGAATATGAGATACTACACAAGTATGCGTATCATTATCAAGTAGTATAGGACTTTTTGATTAAGCCCTAAATATCAAACCCACAAAGAGAAATAAAATATGTAACTAAATCAGAAGAAATTAGATAATAAATTCTACTTGGAAAATATTCTTTCATAAACTATAGATGCTACATTAGGAATGAAAGTTTGATTATTTTTGGGAATTTTTTATATTTGAAAATAAAGTAAACAACTAATTAAATTTAACTAGATATTTGTAAGATGAAGGCAATGTAAATAAAATATATTTTTCCCTATCATGAATCAGTAACAAGAATAGGATTTTTGTTGTGTAAGTATTCAAATTGGATTGTGTCAAATATGAGCAATAGTATTCTTTACCCTCACTAGAGATGTTATAAAGAACATTGGCTAATTTAAAGTTTGAATAGTCGTAAAGACTAACTAGGTAGAGAAGATACTAGCTCTCACTCTAGATTTTCCTCTTCTCCCTCCACCTAGGGGCTAACATCTCCTATCAAAACCTAAAACTATAAACCAAATTGGGGGCTTTGGCCTGTCACTCTAAAGTACTCTAATTCTTCACTCTTCAATGTTTATTTTCTTATTTATTTACATTCAATCATATGAATTACATTCTCATCCAGACAATCTCATATAATTCATACCATTACTTAACTGTGACAATACTATCTCAGATCTTACACGTTCTTGCAACAAATATTAACTTCTTAATTGACTAAATCAAGAAGTAAATGAAGTTCAAGATTTAAAATCATAACAACTTATTCCAACATTAAAGATTAATAATTCACACAAATTTCATCTAATACTTAATTACTTATCATTTTAAGGAAAAAGATAAAGAAAACTACTCAAAATTCATGGAGAAAACACAACCAAACTTAAGCTTGAGATTAAAAATCATGCAAACAAACAAGAAGTCTAATTTAAAACCAAATGTAGTTACAATGACAAAAATATATCTCAAATCCTCTCCACCGAACTCTTGAAGTTCCTTTGAATCTCTTCTCTTCCTTTATCTTACAATACTCTCTACTCACACACTACAACTCCTCTCTTGTTCTCTCTAAGAATATATCCTAATTAATCTAGGAGAGAGGCGTCGGCGATGTCTAGAAGGGGGTGGCGGATCCTCTTCAATTCAATCCAAGTCCTTTTTTTATTATTTTTTATAATATGCCTTGGTGTCTATTCAAAATGTGACCACATTTAATAAATCTTCCAAGAGTTGCCTCCTTTTAAAAGCCAATTAAATGTATTTTTGTGTCCATTAACCGTGTCCATTAACTATTTCCCAAGTTTTCACCAAGAGTTGCTTCAAACACCTCTTCCAAAATTTGTCCAAATTCATTGAATCACCATGTATCTACCTCAGGAGCTTAAGCGTGAGGTACTTGGCGCTTAGTTGCGGCCTTCTCGGTTTACTAGCACTTAAGTGCCAGATTTGGGCGCTTAAGCACGACAGTTATTTTTCACACCTTTCTCATTTTTGCTCTAAATTTGATCCTTTTTTTACTCCTTTCACCATTTTTCATCCATTTCATTATTCCTAAAAAAACACGCAAATACCTTCCATTAAAGTGTAATATCTTAAAAAATGTATAAAAATGTGTACATAAATGTTATATATTTTAGGTGTATTAAAATCCCCCAAATTTAAAATGTTATTTTTCCTCAAGTGACACTCTAATCTTTTAAAACCAAAATAAGTAGATTATGTTAATGAGTTTCTTTAGGATATTCTAAAATTTTGATCTAGAATGTAGTAGTCCAATTTAGAAATAACATTAGTAAATGAGATCAACTTAGAGTTTTGAATTTTTTAATGCAAAGATGTCTAAAAATGTGACTTTCTATCTAAATTAAAAATATTTGTAAATTCTCCAAATATAGAGTTGAGGCATTCTATCTTCTCCACTTAAAAATTTTTATTAAGAATAATTATACTTACTATGTTATATCCTTAAGCTTAAGAGTTTCTCAAATCTTATACTTTAAAAAGATTAGATGTGGAACCAATTTTTGATTAGACACTAATCCTCAAGCTTCTCCTTTCCTTTTGAACTTTCTTTTTTTTTCTTTTTTTTTCTCGTGAGGATTACTATTTTTGGATAGACATTTAATTATTTTGAATTTCACTCCTCCTTTTCTAAAGCAAAGTTCTGATATAAGTCTTTTACTTAAGAAATATAATAATAGTTTTGAAAATTATTTTTAATAAAATAAATTTAAGTATTGAAAAAAAGTCTAACCTTCCTATATTTTTCAAAAATTCAATTTCTCCTACCAAAGATAGTTACACAATATTTACCATTTAAACACTAAAAACTTTAAACTTTAAGTTTTTCTTCAATATCATAGGTTTCAACTAAATTCTATTACTCATTTTTATATTCAAAATTTTACTTCCCTAATATAACTTCATATACATAATCATTTTTTTAAATCAAAATCAAATTTTTTACATAACTTCAAGAACAAATAAAATTCAAGTTTTTAGAAAGTTTTTCATTCCCCCCAACCCCCCCAAACGTAAATTTTTAATAAGATAAAAAATTTTAGCATCATGTTTATATAGGTATGAAGGAAAACTAAAAATAACATCCTTACAGGAATTTTTATATCCTAAATATACATGTACAAAAACTAAATATAGAAGTAAAAATTAATTGATCAAATTTCAATTCAACTTTAACATATAGAGATTTATTAGACTTCTATGCAGCGGAGGATAACATAATAACAAACAAACACACTAATAGAAATTCACAACTGCAAAGTAAGGAAAATACTTGGTAGTAAATTGAAAATTTTAAACATGAAGTTCTTAAGTGAAAGTTAGTAATATTCTAAACCTTTCCAAAATTCAGGATTAAGTTCAACACAAACAAACTAAATACACTAGATAACACAATTAACACAATCATTACAACAAAATAAAACATAACTACTCAAAATAACTTAAATACATCACAACAGTGTCTAACATAATAAAACACAAACAATAGTAGCAGTCAAAACAAATACAATATAAAATAAATTAACAGTACAATATAATTGCACCACATAAAGTTCATAACAATAAAAACTAAACTACGCAACTTAATTATCTTGCTCATCATCATCATCACTATCATTACAGTTCCAAAAGGTAGGAGGCTCATATGATGGATATTGTGGATATGAAGGAAAAACTACAGTTTGGTCACCCCTGATAGTTTGGTCACCCCTGATACAGTTTGGTCACCCCTGATAAGGTTTTTCAAAGATGAGTGAAAATTTTCCTCATAATCAATGTGTCTTCTCATATAATCATCCATATGATCTATAAAATTCTCCAAATTTAATACCTTGTCCAGAGTATAATTGATGTTATCTAACATTCTTTGTAATAAGTGTGATTGTGAATCAGAACTAGAAGCCTGACCTTGTGATGTGGATGCACGTGAGGTAGAAGCATGAAAAGTAGAGGCACCTAAACTTCTAAAAAATCCTCCTCTCCAACCAAATATCAAATGTTGTAAATAAGACTTCACATTAACGCTTGTGATAGGCTGTAGAGGTTGTAGTATTTCCTCCCAGCTATTAAATCTAACTCTTGCCTACTCACATAAAGAAAAGATCAAGGATGTGAATCCCAAACCTGCAGTAGTGACAACAATAGCAGAACTGATGATAGTCTGATAGATTAGAGAACCAATGTCAATCGGCTTGAACTGTTGAATGCAATATCAATAGTTCAAGGTAGCTCTATCTCTGGTAATTTTGTTGAGGTCGTTGATTGGTAGTAGATGAGTAGAAATAAAGTAGTGTCATGCTCTTGATATGGCATCTAACTTTGACGCGAGGAAGTTGACTCTTCTTTCAATTTTTATCTTCTACAGTCCTCTTCCCACGGTTAATGACAATATGGTCTCATCTAACTCCTTCTTAGTTAGACTATAATTCCAAATAAAAACATAACGTACTAGGGGGCAACTGGTAAAATAGATTTATTGCCTCAGGGGAGAAAGTTATTGATTTTCTTTGAATCATGACCTGATCTTCTTCAGCTTCAGGGAGATTAGTGTAAAACTCCCTAACAATAGAAATTACGGCTACAACAAAAAAATAACAAAATTTTTCCCACTATCGACGAACAATCAAATCTTTTACTGCTCCACCCAGACTTTTGAAATATTTCTCAGGAATCACTTTTCTCGATTGCAGTGATTAAGTATACATATCCTAAGCTTTTGAGCTAACGAACTTGCTTAAATTGAAATGAGGCTTCCCTTTACTCCTCTTCATTCTTGGGGCAATTTCTAAAAATCATTTAAAATTCACAATAAATCCTAAATTCAAGACTAAATCACTAAACTTAACTTCTAAAAGCATAAATTGTCATTTATATGTATTTTCCATAGGTTTTTCTCAAATTTTCACCATGAATAGTGATTTTCGGTCAAATCCCTAATGTGCTCAAAATACGTGGTGAAAATTAAAAATGTTTACATAAAAGTGAAGCTCTTACCTCTAGAAGATCAAATCTAGCAAATTTAGCTTGAATCCACCAAGAAATCTTCACTCTAGAATAAGGCCTAAATCCTCACTCTTGAACTCTAAAGGAAGAAAACGATGTCGGAGTTAAAATTGGCGATTTTTGGGTTATTTTTTACATTTTAAATGTTTGTGAATCGGTTTAAGTGAACCAACACTTAAGTGCAATTGGTTCAACACTTAGGCCCCTACCTCTCGGGGTTGTCTAGCGCTTAACGTGGGGTTTTGGCACTAAGGTGCTAGTGCAAAAAATTTTGATATTTTCAATTATAAGTGAAATGCACATGATGTGCACATGGTGTGTGCTATTTCTCTGCATGTTTATGTCAATTTAAATCTCTGGTAACAGTGTCCAAAACTCCACCCATCCCAAACTTACGCAGTAATTTAGCTTCAAAAAATATGACCAAAAGCTTGGCCCAATTTATATTAAGAAATTAATGTGCAAATTTTAAATGTTATATAAAATATATAAAATAGTTCACACACTAGTGGATCTTTGCAAGTGCACGTATCGCTTCAAGTAAAATAGGGTTTTCTTTAGAAAACCTAATATTGATCCCATAGAGAAGCGCAGTAAGAAATTTCTTAGGCTAATTCTAATCTACTACTATCAAGTATTAGTTTGGAAGATGAAGATTCTTATGATAATAACATAAATCACAATATTCAAACTATATAAAATTAAAGTAATAAAGACAAGTTAAAATGAGTTGGATGAATGCTAACAAAAATGTAATTAGAAGAGCAAAGTTTACTAAACTAATTTTTTAACTTTAAAGTTAAATTTACTCAAACTGAACAAAGGTTTTATGATGAAGAGTTCAAATTTAAGAAAGCATCGTTCCCCTTTAGAATGAGTATATGGCTTGTGAAGAAATTAAAATCCTTTGTAAATAAATAAAATTTTCTTATGCCAAATAGGAGCAATCCTATTCATTACACACTTCCAAGTGCAAATGAACATTGAATAATCTGGAGTTTGGTCCTTAATTATGTGGTTAAACTAGGAGGATACTGGCCACCACTCTAGAGCTCCCACTACTCCCTCACCTGAGGGCTAACAATCTCGTATTAGTTTCCAATCAACTGAACCAAATTGGGAATTTTAATTTATCACCTTAAAATTTTCAATTTTTCATCCAACAAAGTATATTTCTCTATGTATTTGCATTCAACCTCATGGATGTCATCCTCTCCCATGGAATCAAATGTGACTCTTACCATGTTGTAGTAATCATAGCCCTTTTGGAACATATGTTTCTCAACATATTTTAGCAATTCAATTGGCCAGATTGAAAAGTAAATGAAGATCTGAGTTCAAATCATTACAAATTATTGATATTTAAAATCATATAAAACAAAATCAAGGAGGATAAAGAAGACTACTCAAAATTCATTAGAATGATACAACAAAACACGGATTTCATATATAAAAACAAGTTTACAAAAAAAAAGAAAAGAAAAGAACACAACTTTTCTCACACTCCTTCCCAAGCAAATCCCTAGAAGTTCCTTTTAAGAACTTTCTCTCTTTACAATCACACTCAATTATCTCCTAGAAATGTAATGAAGAAGAAATATCTCACCTTCCCTCTACTCACTCTTACAACCCTAGAAGAATGAAGAAGAAATATCTCACCTTCCCTCTACTCTTACAACCCTAGAAGAAAATCCTCTCACACACACACACACACACACACTCTCACTCCACACACACACACACACACACTTCTTTCCTTAGACTTCCCTTTCTTTTTTTAGAGGCTGCCTCCCTCCAAAAAAACTTCAAATTTCCTTCCAAAATTCTCTCTAAAATTTAAACCTTTCAAATTCCAAAAGACATGTCCATTGATTCAAGAGACATATCCCTTCATTAAAGAGCCTCCCAAAGTGTCTAGATGCATTGAATCACACAATGGGGCATTTAAATCATTTGGAGCCTTCAAAATCCGCACAAAATTCATCCTGAACCACCTTGATTCTTCTTATATAGTCTCTGGTGCCTTTGACACTAGTTCTCTAGATTTTGGGGCCTCTGGCGCCAGTTTGGTGCATCAGGCTCCAACTTGCAGTAGCTCCACCGTTTGGCTCTGTTTCACCCCGTTTCAGTTGTGTTTCACTTCTAACAGATATACTTACAAAATAAGCATGAAAACAACCTTTCTTTAAAGTGTAATTTCATTCAAAAAAATGTGAGAAGTGTAAAAGAGATTAAGCATGAAAGACATATCGGAATGTATGAAGACAAAATTTTCTTTCATGCTCATTTTTGCTCCAAATTTATGCAACATTTTTGCTTCATTTTCTCCAAAAGTCCATTTCTTGTACCCGAAACCACAAATATACAAAATACATTCCTATAATGTGTAATATCATTAAAAATTATTAAAATTGAGCATAAAATATATATAAAAAAGTAGGTAATTTTTAGGAGTGTCAAAATGTCCCAAACTTAATTGTTACTTGTCCTAAAGTGACTCTTTTACTACATAAATTAAATATGTTAACATGTGGTATGAATTATTATAGAGATTAACTTATAAACTTCTATACTTTAGTTTAATAAATAAAATAGTAGAATTTAAGAAAAACTTTTAATAACTTAGATTAAAACTTTAAGTAAAAGAATACTTAATAATCAAATCTAAGATTTCTGAATCTCCATTCATTTCAAGAATAATTGTAATTTGTTCTATCAAGGATATTTAGAATATCCATATGAGAAAGAATTTCATGAAAACTTTACTATTAAGGGTGCTAATACTTAAATACAAGTTTAGAAAATTTATTAAAACCTTTTCCTTAAGTTGATTTAAGTGAAGCCATTTTTTTATTATGCATCTCCTCAAGCTTCTCCTCACTTTTTTTTTCTTTTTCTTCTTCTTTTTTTTTTCAGGATCTTTTTAATCCTTTCTTTTTTTTTCTTTTTCAAGTGAGGATTGCTATATCTAGATAGCCTTTAAAAGTTCTGAACTTCACTATCCTCCTCTTAAAGTTAAAACTTTTTACCTTTCTTCACTTTATAAATTCATATTAGTTTTGTTGATTTTTCATAAAGTCTCATTCTTTTCTTCTTACATGAAACTCCAAGATTCTTAATACTTCAAAAATACAATTTCCATTACTTTATATAGAAAAACATAGTCTTATCCTTTCATACCAAATATCTTTAACTTTATAATTGACCTTCATTATTAAAAACTTTTACCTAAATTTATCTTAATAATTATAAACAAAAATATAGTCATTTAAAGTTAAAGTCTAATATCCAAGGTCATGTTAAATTAATTTTAAGAATATAGTTAATTGAGGAAAAATATAATTTAGTTTACTTCTTTTTAAAAAGAAAATTTTCTTTCCCTCAAATTTGAATTTTTAAATATTTTACACTTAATTCCATAAAATGTAGCAGGAAGAAAAAGTAATAGTTGAGTCAACTAAATACTAGAACATCTTATCAAGTTCATATACATGCATAATCAAGATAAAATGGTTTTAGGATAAAGTAAATCTAGCCTAAAACATGTTTTCAATAATATTAAACTAAAAGGAAGTATACTAACTTTAAATTTTATTTTTCTTCCTACCCTCCATCTTGATTTCAAACATGTATAATATTCAATACAAAAAATATAAGCAGGAAGTAAAACAGTTTTGAAATTCTATCTATCACAAACATCTACAAGTATTCATTAGTACAGAACAAGATGCAATAGAAAGTAAGTCTAAACTAAAACATGCTCGATAAAATAGAAAGAAAGGTCTAACAAGCAGAACATGTATCGGCATAGGAATATATATATATATATTTATGTGTTCTCCAAATCTTTATGTTATTATAACACAAAAAAAGCACATATGAAAAATGAGGTCAATTATTCCTTTAATTCATTGCATCTCACTAACTTACTTCTAATTTTTAGCGGAATCTCTAAACATATATTGGGTATTTATAAATGATTTTTAGATTCTAATCCTAAAGATAAGATTATCCTAAATATATTGGTTCTCGAGCACCAACCCCAGACATCACCATATCCCAATAATTAAGCACCTCTAGCAGTTATAAGGATAGTGTAAATTCATCCACATGTTACTCATCAAATATGTTAGCTACTCCTATTAAATGAAAACAAAGTTAAAGAAAAGTAACAAAATTGAGATGGAATTAATGCTGTTAAAATTAATGATGTCCTTTGTAAAACTCACTCTTGTAAAACTTAAGTCTGAATGAGACCCGAGTCGTAGTAGACTCGTCAATCCAACTACTACAAGAGAATATATAAATCTAGTCATAATAAGAAGTTAAGGAATTGCCTCCCAAATGACACACAAAATTCAAATCAAACGACACTGATATATATGTGTTGCCTCTCATTAAGCGTTTTGTTTAACATCGCCAGCCAGACAAATGATTCCACTTGAATCAAAATTTCATTTAAGTAATCGTTGTTCAATCACCCAATCTTTTCTAGATCCAGGGATTCCTACAAAGTCCTCGAATTTAAATTCATCTTTCAGCTATTTCTTTCAGATTGATTCATATAATTGTTCCTCATGTTTCTTTCTAGATCCAATATTCTTTTAGTAATTTTCTCAATTTTCATATTAATATCATCCTTCAATTTTATAAGAAATGGATTTTTATAAGATACTTCATGATCTTCCAAATTTTGGATTAGATTCTCTCTAGATAATTTAAATTCTGGATCAAATTCTTCTAAGTTACTCTTTTGATCAGGGTTGTCTTTTAATTCTTCCCCTTGGTACTAAGTAAATGGTAGAGGGGGGTCTTTTTTATTTTTTTTTGTTAAGTAAATGGTAGAGGTGGTCTTTTTATATTTATATTAGCTGAGGAAAAAGTTTTTTCTAATTCATTAGTAATTTTTTTCCATTGGTCTTTAAATATTTTTATTCTCATTTCTCAACTCAAAGTTCTTTGAAACATATCCTCAAATTCTCTTCTAAATATTAGTTCGATAATCTTAAATTGCTCATCATTCATCTCCTTAGGGTTTATCTCAGCGTCACTAGGTAAAATCTCTTGGGGGTAACTATTAATTGCATTAATAATATGCCCCAGTTGGTTTTCTATATTCCTTATTGCGACCTCTTGATTTTCTAGCTCACTCTTTTAACTTTCTAACTGACCCACCAATTAAATCACATCCTTTTCTAACATTAATTCCTTCTTCTCGTCATGTGGGCTGGAGTTAAAACTACGAGGAAAAGATAGTTCATTATTATAATAACCATGATTATTCTAAATACATGTCTGATTAAATTGATTATCTTCCTAAAATTGGTCTTCTCCTCCAAAATTATTATTCCTATTAAAATTCAAATGATTTTCCCAACTTTGATTATAATAATTAGAATAAGAAAGATGTACCTCATGGCTAGTTTCAATACATTGTCCAAATAATTTTTTCTTAATAACTGAGGGTCCTTGAGAATAACTTTTTATGTATTGATCTAACTTCCTCTCAATACCTGCAACCTGAGAAATTAAAATTGTAAGCATATCTTCTTAAAAATTTGCCACTCTCTTGAGGTTTACTCTCTCAAATCTACTAGCAATACAATCCAAACCTAAATATTCATTATATCATTGATCCGCAATTTCTACATTAAATTTATGGAGTTTTTTCAAATTTCTCCCAAAAATTCTCTTCAAATATGACTTGTAAAATTCAAGGTATGCAGCTCCTGAACTACACATACAAATCTAAAGACTTAACTGATAAGATAGATGTCAAAAATATTTTTAGTATTTTGGATTTTCTCTAAAAAAAACACATAATAATTAAACACACTATATAATAATATTATAAATTCCAAATCTAAGTCTTACGGGTTTAACTATAATTCTCCTAAAGTTCTTACTGAAGTTTCCTCGGCAATGACGCCAAAAACTTGATGTGAACCTGGTGTGTGCTATTTTTCTGCGTATTTTATTTCAATTTAAATCCCCGGTAACAATGTAAAAAACTTGACCCGTCCCAAACTTACGCAATAATTTAGCTTCCAAAAATATGGCAAAAATCTTGACCCAATTTATATTAAGCATTTAATGTCCAAATTTTAAATGGTTTATAAAATATATAAAATAGTTCACTCACTAGTGGTTATATGCAAGTGCATGTATCACTTCAAGTAATATAGGACTTTATTTAAAACTCCAGTATTGATCCCACAGAGAAGCACAATAAGAAATCCCTTAGGCTAATTCTAGCCTACTACTATCAAGTCTTAGTTTGGAAGATGGAATTTTTTATGATAATAACATAAAACAAAATATTCAAACTATAAAAATATTAAAGTAAGAAAGAAAAGTTAAAATGAGCTTAATGAATGCTAACAGAAATGTAATTAAAAGAACTAAGTTTACTAAACTAAATTCTTAACTTTAAAGTTAAATTTACTAAGACTAAACAAAGTTTTTGTGATGAAGAGTTTAAATTTAAGAAATCATCCTTGACCTTTAGATGAGTATATGGATTGTGAAGAAATTAAAATACATTGAAAATGTATAAAATTATTTTGTGTAAAATAGGAGCAATCCCATTATTTACCTTCTTCCAAGTGCACAAAGAATATTTACAAATCCAGAGTTTAGTCCCTAATTCCGTGGTTAGGCTGGGAGAATACTGGCTGTCATTTCAGAGCTCCCACTACTCCCTCACCTGAGGGCTAACAATCTCACATTAGTTTCCAATCAACTGGACCAAATTAGGGATTTTAATCTGTCACCTTAAAATCTCTAATTTTGCATCCAACAAAGTATATTTCCCTATTTATTTGCACTAAACCCCATGGATGACATCCTCTCCCATGGAATCAAATGTGACTCTCACCATGGTGTAGAAATCATAGCCCTTTCAGAATATATGCTTCTCAACATTTTATAACATCTTAATTGGCCAAATCAAAAACTAAATGAAGATTTGAGTTCAAAACATCACAAATTTTTTATATTTAAAATTGTATAAAATAAAATCAATTCTTCACAAAACCAGATCTCATTGTAGGGAGAAAGATAAAGAAGACAACTCAAAATTCATGAGAAGGATACGATAAAACACGAATTTCATATATAAAAACAAGTTTACAAAACAAATAAGGAAAAGAACACAACTTATCTCACACTCCTTCCTAAGCAAATCCCTAGAAGTTCCCTTTAAGCACTTTCTCTCTTTACAATTACACTGAATTCTCACATAGAAATGCAATGAAGAAGAAATCTCTCACCTTCCCTCTCCTCTTACAACCCTAGAAGAAAATCCTCTCTTCTCCAAAGCCTTCTTCTCACTCTCACGCTACACACACACACACTTTTTGCCCTAGACTTCCCTCTCTTTTTTTAGAGGCTGCCTCTCTCCAAAATGAATTCAAATTTTCCTCCAAAATTCTCCCTAAAAGTCAAACTTTTTGAATTTCAAAAGACATTCCATTGATTCAAGAGAAATTTCCCTTCATTAAAGAGCCTTCCAAAGTTTCTAGATGCATTGAATCACTTCATGGGGTGTTTGAATCATTTCGAGTCTTCAAAATCCTCTTAAAATTTGTCTTGAACCGCCTTAATGACAGCGACTTTATATATGCTTAAAAATACAAGTATTTAATATTGCTACCAGAAGATTTAATTCCTCAACAACGGCACAAAAAACTTGATAACGATTATAGATTCGATAAAGATGTATATATTAAATATTCAATAATGGGAAAGACACACTTATCAACGACAGGGAGTAATATTAGAACTACAAACTAAGATTTTAGAAAATCAAGACTTAATCACAACAATATAATTCAAATTTCTTATATGTCAATGATAGGCAATTGAAATAAATATGTAATTTTAATAACTCTTAAATAACTAATTATACTAATAAAGTTTCTAATGTGATATTCAATATATAACAAAGCATCATTCTCCTTATCAAGAAATTATAGTGAATGGATAAGTCGAATCAGTTCAAATTGTATTGTGCCAAATAGGAGCATACATATTCTTTACCCTTTGGTCCAGGCATAAAAAACTTTGACTACTCCTATGCTTGGTTACTGAATCTGTGGCTAGGCTGGGAGGATACTGACTCTCACTTCGGAGCTCCCACGTTCCCCTCACCTGAGGGCTAACATCTACACTTCAACACCCAAATGATAGGACCAATTTGAGGATTTTAGTTTGTCACTCTAAAATCTCCATTTAGTTGTAAAACTCAACATATTTTAACAAATCAATTGACTAGATTGAAAGTAAATTAAGATCAAAGTGAAAAGATCATCACAACTTCTTTAACATTTTCAAGGCTTAACCAATTCAAATCACCATTTCACAAATCTCAAGATAAGGAGAAAGATAGAGAAAACTACTCAGAACTCTTGAGGAAGTCACAACGAAACTTAGAATTTATATATAAAAGCAAAGTCATACAAACTACAACTAGTAAATAATACTTATCTCTAACTTCTCCCCAAGCAAACTCCTTGAAGTTCCTCTGAATCTCTTCCTTTCTTTACAGCACATAGAATTCGTATTCGAAGCGGCAAGGAGGAAGAAATCTCTCACTTTCCTCCACTCTTACAATTTCTCAATGAATTCCTCACAATCTAACCCTAAAGTAAACTCTCTACACACTACTGAGGCTCTTGGACATTGTTCTAACCTTCCAACTCCTCGAATTCTAGAGCCTCCCCCCTCTAATTTTTGGCTAAAGTCTTCTTGTAAAGTTGTAGAAGAGTTTTTCCAAGAGTTGCCTAAGCATCCCTCCAAAAATCGTCCACATTCAATGCAACTTTGGAAATAATCGCCGATCTCGTCGTCAGTGACCTCGAGGGCGCCGTCGATGGGCCTTCCAAGTTATTTGTCTGGAGTCTCGGGAAAATCTTGCCGTCGGCGCTGTTGGGCTCGTCGTAGGCGCCCTTGTTAAAATCTTCACATTTTGGTCCTTTTCGCTTCAAATTCGCTCCTTTTTGCATCTTTTTGTTCCAATGACCATAATTCATCATACCTGCAACAAAACATCAAAAATACCTTTCTTTAAAGTGCAATATCATCAAAAATAATGTAAAACATATATGAAAAATCTCAACATATTTTCCTTTAGTCACTAATCAGTCTTATATCGTATCTAGCGCCAGTTCTGGCACTTCCTGTGCCAGTACTCTAGATTCTGGCGTTTCTGGCACTAGTTTGGTGCATCAGGCGCCACCCTGTAGTATTTCCACCATTTTGCTCTTTTTAGCTCCGTTTCAGCTCCATTTCACCCCGTTTCAGTTGCGTTTCACTCCTAACATATATACCGGCTTCATTTAAAAACATGGGAGAAACGTAAAGTATATTAAGCATAGAAAGACATATGAAAGTGTGTGAAGTCAAATTTTTCTTTCTTGCTAGTTTTTACTCCAAACTGCGCCATTTTTGCTTCATTTCCTCCAAAAGTTCATTTCTTGTACCTGAAACCAAAAATATAGAAAATACATTCCTTTAAAGTGTAATATCATTAAAAATCATTTAAATTTAGCTAAAATATATATGAAAAAGTCGATAATTTTTAGGTGTGTCACACATCTAGCCTAAGTCAACCTCCCCTAAATGGTCTTATAAATCTTTAATAACTATTTTCTTCCCCTTTAACTCTCCTCTTTCTCAAAACTCACAAATCTTTACTAATTCGATTCAACACAAAATTACATAAAATTTTACACATAAACAAACACTTATATTATTTCATAAACAAATACAAACATTTGTGATACATAATTTCTCAATCCAAAGAGTCTTAGATGAGATAATTCGATGAGATAATTGATAATTCCTAAGCACAAACACTAAACAAACTTAACCCTAAAAACACATAAGACAAACATAATACTAACATCACAACACCTAACACAAACGAACACTAAACTTAGAACTTAATTCCATTCTCCTTCTGGTGGAATGAATTTCGGTCTTGCATTTGTCTCTCTTGGGGTATTTGGAATATAGATATAATAGAATGGACAGTGATGAAGAAATCTAGTCGAGTCTTCTTCAATCCATTTGTTTTTCAAATACATAACACTGTCCACTTTTTCTTTAAAGCTTGTGTGACTAAATTGCATCTTAAGTTGCCATCTAATATGCTCCAAATGTGCATTAACTTCATTCACCTTTGCTTCAATTGAAGCCACATCAACCTTAATCTTTGTAATCTTCTCTACTATTCCTTCTATGCTAACAGCTAGGAAACCCTTATATACCTCTTGCACACTTTGACTACTGAACTTCTTTATGGCTTTCTCCTTTTTCTTCATATCAATCTCCCAAGAAGACATTTTTCCAAGATCTCACACTCTTCACTTAGATTTTTGGGTGAAAATTGAAGTGGGGGTGAGAATTCTTTTTAATCCCTTATATTTATAGGCTTTGGACCAAGCCTAAAACTACTAGACAAGTTCTCAAACCACTAGACAAGTTCTCAAACCACTAATCAATGTTAAAACACACAAAACCATGTTTAAATATTCTAGAAACATAATTTAGCAAGTTTAGTTAACTGTTGCGCTTAAGCGTCAAATGTTGGTGCTTAAGCGTCGGTGCTTAATTTAGCACAGATCAGCTTAGCGTCCAAATACTCTTTCTAACATGTCTAAGTAATCTATAAAGGTCTTAGAATATTTACTAAATCGTTATATATTTAAAATACCACCAAATATTTTCTTAATCAAACATAACAACATAACATTCAAAACAGGAAAACACATATAACTATGGGTTGCCTCCCATAAAGAGCTAACCAGTGCTTATTCTAATTGACATATTAATATAATATCATTTAGTTTAAGCTGATCCCCTAAAAAGTAGGGTTTCATCCGGTGACCATTCACTTTGCATATTTTCTCTGGTTTAGGATCTTTGATAACCACAGCTCCATAAGGATAGACTTTTATCACAACAAATGAGCTTATCCACCTGGACTTAAGTTTTCCTAGAAATAATATTAACCTTGCATTATATAGCAAAACTTGTTTCCCTGACTAAAAATTTTTTAGTAAGAATCCTTTTTTAGTAAGAATCCTCCGATCATGCCACATCTTTATCTTTTCTTTATAAATCTTAGCACTCTCATATGATTCATTCCTTATCTCTTCATGCTCATTTAATTGCAATAATCTTTTCTCACTAGAATCCTTTAAATTATAATTAAATTCTTTAATAGCCCAATATATTTTATGCTTAAGTTCAACTGGTAAATGACAAGCTTTCCCAAATATCAGCCTATATGGGGACATTCATATAGGAATTCTATATGAGTCCTATAAGCCCACAAAACATAATCAAGTTTGACTGACCAATCCATTTTTGTTGGATTCACAGATTTCTTAATATTTTTTTTAATTTTATAATTGGGTAATTCTGCCAAACCACTTGTCTGAAGATGATAATCGGTAACAATTTGGTGGTTAATTGATATTTTTTTAATAATTTCTCCATTTTTACATTTCTGAAATTGCTTCCCTCGTCAGTTATGATCACTCTCAGCATCCTAAATCTACAAAATGTGTTCATCCATAAAAAATTTGCAACACTTTAAGCATCATATTGAGGTAAAGCAACAACTTCTATCCATTTGGATACATAGTCTACTATTATCAATATATATAAATTTTTGAGATGGTATAAATGGTCCCATGAAATCTAATCCCCAAACATCAAATATCTCAACTTCTAACATATAATTGAGGGGCATCTCATTTTGCTTAGAAATATTGCCTACTCATTGACATAGATCATAAGTTTTGATATAAGCATTAAAATCTTTAAAGATTGGCTTAGAAATATTGCCTACTCATTGACATAGATCACAAGTTTTGATATAAGCATTAAAATCTTTAAAGATTGTAGGCCAATAAAACTCATATTGCAAAATTTTGTATTATGTTTTATCAACACCAAAATGTCCTCCAAAATCAAAATAATGACATTTTTTGGATACTCTCATAAGTTTCTTCTAAAGACACACATCTTCGAATAATTAGAGCATTTCCTTATTTATATAAAATGGGTCATTCCAAAAATAAGTTTTAGCTTCAGATAAAAATTTCCTCTTTTGTTGTTATGTCATTTTGTAGGGTATAATATCACCAACAATAAAGTTTACAATGTCGATATACCATAGAACACGTCATTCATTAATACTGAAAAATTCTTCATCTAGAAAATGTTCATTAATTTCTTTTTTAAAAGAGAGTGATTTTTCTAATTCTATCCTTGACAGATGATCACTAATTTGATTCTTAACTCCCATCCTATTTACTATCTCAAAGTCAAATTCTTGCAAAAGAAGAATCCATCTTATCAGTCTTGGTTTTGTATCCTTCTTTTTCCTTCTTTTGTTTTGCATCCTTTTTTTATAATATTTTATAATAGAATGATCAAAATGCACAACACATTTGGTCTCATTTAGGTATGATCTGAATTTATCAAAAGCATATACTATTGCTAATAACTCTTTCTAAATTATGGTATAATTAATTTGAGCTTCATTAAGAGTTCTACTAGCATAGTAAATTACTTCGATAATCTTACTATGCTTTTGTCCTAAAACAACTTTAATAGCATAATAACTTGCATCACACATTAATTCAAAAGGTTTTTCCCAATTTGGTGAAACAATAATTGGTGCAGTGACGACTTTTTCTTTTAATAGATTAAAAGATTTTAGTCACTCATTATCAAAATTTAAAATTACATCAAATGACATAGAGGCTTAGCATTTTTGAAAAGTCTTTAATATATCACCTATAGAATCTAGCATGTCCTAAAAAGTTCCTATTTTCCCTCACATTTGTTGCGTAAGGTAAATTAGCGATCACTTGAATTTTTGTAGGGTCTACATCCATATCATTTTCTGATATCTGATGTCCTAAGATAATTCCTCTTACTACCATAAATTGGAATGTTTCCCAATTAAGGACTAAATTTGTCTCTTCACAACGCTTAAGAATTCTTGATAAATGGCCTAAACATAATTCAAATGAAGTTCCAAACACTGAAAAATCATCCATAAAAACTTCAATTTCTTTTTTAATTAAATCACATAAAATAGTCATCATACATTTTTGAATTGTAGCAAGGGCATTCTTCTAAGAGAAAATGTGTCATAAGGACTGATAAAAGTTAATTTCTCTTGATCCTTATAAGCAATTTGTATTTGGTGATAACTAGTATATCCATCCAGAAAACAAAAGTATTTATGCCCAGCTAGTCTATCCTTAGTTGCATGATTTAATTTTCTATAATCAATGCATTTCGCCACTCTGTGACTTATCTTGTTGATATTTACTCATTATTTTCATTCATAGTTACAACCACTTCTCATTTCTTAGAAACACAGTAAATTAGACTAACCCATGTAGTATCTGAAATATAGTAGATAATTCTAACATCTAACCACTTTAAAATTTCTTTCTTAACAACTTATTTCATAATAGAGTTCAATCTCCTTTGATAATCGACCCTTGGTTTGCAGTTCTCTTCCATATGAATTCTATAAATACAAATTGAAGGACCGATTCCTTTAATATCAATAATTGTACATCCAATGGCTTCTTATAATTCTTGAAAGTATTCATTAAATTCACTTCTTCTTCTATAGTTAAATTTGAGTAAATTATAACTGATAATGTTAAGGAATCACCTAAAAAGACATAGTTTAAATATTAAGGAAGTAACCTCAACTCAAGTTCAGTAGGCTTTTCAATCGATGGACAAATAGATTTATCTTTTTCTGTCGTGTCCAAAACTTTAAAACTTTCTCAAATATAATTTGAACATTTCTTATAAAAATGTTCAAATTTATCTAATTCCTCTTCTTGCTCATGTTACAACTCTTTCATTTCATATTTCTCTTCAATCATTTCATATTTCTCTTCATTTCTCTTCAAAAGTTGTTTTGAAAAGGCATTCACTCAGATATCTTGTTACATCTATTTTGTAGCATTCATTATCTTTACCTTTTGCAGGACACTTCATTGATTTTGAAATATTAAACGTAAATATTTGATCATTAACGTGCATAGTTAATTCCCTTTTCTACACATCTATCATTGCTCTTTCTGTAGCTAAGAAATGTCTTCCCAAAAGTGATAGGTATCTCTTTATCTTCCTCCATATCTAGCACAATGAAATTAATAGGAATGATAAATTGATCCACTTTCACTAATACATCTTCGATAACTCCCTTAGGATATCTTATTGAACCATCTGCTAACTGCAGAGTTACAGTAGTAAGGAATATTTCTCCTAATCTCAATCTTTTAAATATTTATAATGACATAAGGTTAATGCTAGCACCTAAATCGCATAAATCTTTCCCATAAAATCTGTCTCCTATTGTACATGGAATTGTGAAGCTATCAGGATCTTTAAGTTTTTTAGCAAGCTTTTTCTCAATTATAGCTCTGCACTTCCTTTTTTTTGTTAAGAATATCCTTAATAAACTTCACATAGCTTGGCATTTGTTCAAAGGCTTCAACATATGGAATATTAATTGTAAGCTTCTTAAGTATTTCCATAAATTGATTTGCATAAATTTTGAAAATTATTTATCCAACTTTTGTTGATGAAGTTTCTAAGGAAATGGAGGTGATGTCTTTTCCAAGTTAATTTTAAGTGGAGAGATAGGTCTCTTTAAAACTTTAAGAGCATCCTCTTCAGGCTTGTCAATTTCTTCTCTCTCTACTTCAATCTCTTTTGAACTCTACCTTCCAACTCTCTTCCACTTCTAAGTTGAAGGGATTTTACTTGCTCTTTATTCTGGCCTTTTGGATTTAATCCTGTTTTACTAGGAAGTGTTCCTTAGGATCTATTACTTAATGAATTTACTATTTGTTCCAAATGATTCTCAATATTTCTAATTATAGCTCATTAACTTTGTAACTTATTTCCCATTTATAACACCACTTCTTATATAGACAACTTTTTCTCCTTAAATTATGAATTACTATTAAAACCTGGAGGATAAGTAGGTCTTAATTATTATTACCTTGGTTGTTCCAATTTCTCAATGGGTTTACTTGATTGTTCCCCATTGTTGATTATTACCACCCGAAGTATTATTCTAGTTAAAGTTAGGACGGTTCTTCCAACAAGGATTATAATAGTTTGAGTATGGGTTATTTTGCTTATTGTTTATAAAATTCAAAGTTTCTAATGATACTTGAGAATCTACCATTTGACCTAATGAATTCTCTTTAATCATTACAATTGGCTGAGAAAAAATTATTCCAAATTGGTCTAACTTCCTTCAAATTGTAGCAACTTAATTTACTAACATTGTAAAAGCATCAGATTCTTGAACATTAGCTACTTTCTTAGGATTTACCCTCTCAGAAGGCCATTGAAAATTATTTGTAGCCATCTCTTTAATTAAAGCATAAGCGTCATGAAATGGTTTTGAAATCAATGAACCACCAGCAGCAGCATCGATAATAGATCTAAGAGATCCAACTAATCAATTGTAAAAAGTTTGAATTATTAGCCAATCTAGTATAACATGATGTGGACACTTTCTTAGTAGTTCTTTAAATCATTCTCATGTTTCATAAATAGATTCTCATTCAAACTGACAAAAAGATGCAATATCATTTCTAAACTTCACAGTTTTTTATGGTGGAAAATATTTAGCAGGGAATTTCTGTGCTAAATTACCACAAGTTCTGATAGATCCAAGTGCTAACAAATGTAAGCATATCTTAGCCTTATCCCTCAATGATAAAAAAGCCTAAGTCTTATAGCATCATCTGAAACACCATCATATTTAAATATAGAACACAATTCTAGAAAATTAGCAAGATGTAAATTTGGATCTTCAGTTGATACTCTCCCAAACTGATTATTTGATATCATTTAGATAATATCAGGTTTAAGTTCAAATGAATTAACCACTACAACAGGTTTTTGAATACTACAATGAAGTTCATCTACTGTAGGTTTGCATGATCTCTTAAGGGTTTAAATTCTTGATTAATTTCAGTATTTTGATTATTTTGGTTTACATGTATTTTTACTCTTTTTTAATTTTTCTAATAGTTGTTTCTAATTCAGAATTGTAGTGGGCACTAGTCCTTTAGAACATGAACTATGCATACATTACTACAAAACAACATAAAATAAAATCACACAAATAAGAACTTATATAAAAACAACCCTATAATATTCCTATAATAAATCTAAAAGTTTAAATAAGACTTGCTAAAAATATAAATTTGCTTTTTAAAAATTTCTTCACAATTGCTTATTCTTCCCGGCGACGACACCAGATACTTGATCTTGATCTTATATGAAAGTATGATGTATGTAATTATATTCTTAATTTTTTCTTACTTATATTTCCTACATTGCAACAATGCCAAAAACTTGACTTTGAAGAAAATAAGAATGCATTTATTATATGTAAATATGAGATACTACGCAAGTATAAATATCGTTATCAAGTAATATAAGACTTTTTGATTAATCCCCAAATATCCTACAGGGAGAAACACAATATGTAACTAAATCAAAAGAAGTTATATAACAAATTCAACTTTGCAAAATATTCTTACTCAAACTTTAGATACTATAATTGGAATGAAAGTTTAATTATTTTTAGTAATTTTTTATAATTAAAAAAAAATAAACAACTAACTAAATTTAACTAGATATTTGTAAGAAGAAGACAATGTAAATAAAATATCTTTTTCCTTATCATAAATCAGTAACAAGTATATGAATTATGTTGTCGAAGTATTCAAATTTTGTTGTGTCAAATATGAGCAGTAAATTCTTTACCCTTACTAGAGATGCTATAATGAACATTGGTTAATTTAAAGTTTGAATATTCTTGAAGACGGGCTAGGTAGGGAAGATAGCAGCTCTCACTCAAGAGTTCAGTCTTCTCCATCCACCTGGGAGCTAACATCTTGTATCAAAACCTAAAATTATAAACCAAATTGGGGGCTTTAGCATCTTACTCTAATGTCCTCTAATTCTATACCCTTCAAAGTTTATTTCCTTATTTATTTGTACTCAATTATACGAATTACATTCTCATCCATACAATGTCATGTGATTCTTTCCAATTATTGACTGAGACAATACCATCTCGATTCTTACTAAGGCAATACCATCTCGGATCTTACATGTTCTCACAACAAATATTAAAATCTTAATTGGCCAAATCAAGAAGTAAATGAAATACAAGGTTTAAAATTATCACAACTTATATCACAACTTATTCCAACATAAAGATTAATACTTCACACAACTTCCATCCAATACTTAATTACTTATCATTTTAAAGAAAAAGATAAATAAAACTACTTAGAATTCATGTAGAAAACACAACCACACTTAAATTTGAAAGTAGAAATCATGCAAACAAATAAGAAGTTTAAATTAAAACAAAATGTAGTCACAAAGATAAGAACTTCTCTCAAATCCTGTCCACCAAACTATTGAAGTTCTTTTGAATCTATTCTCTTTCTTTCTCTTACAATACTCTCTACTTACACACTACAACTCATCTCTTCTTCTCTCTAAAAATATATCCTAATTGATCTAAGAGAGTGAGGCGTCGGCGACATCTAGAAGGGGAGGTGAGTCCTCTTTAATTCAATCCAAGTCCTTCTTTTATAATTTTTCAAAAGGTGTCTTGGTGTCTCTTCAAAATGTGATTCAAAATGTGATTACATTCAATGAATCTTCTAAGAGTTGCCTCATTTCAAAAGCCAATTGAATGTATTTTTGTGTCTATTAACCATTTCCCACATTTTCACCAAGAGTTACTTCAAACACCTCTTAAAAAATTTGTCCAATTCATTGAATCACCATGTAACTACCTTTGACGCTTAAGCGCGAGATACTTGGCCCTTAGCTGCGGCCTTCTCGGTTTACTAGCGCTTAAGCACCAATTTTGAGTGCTTAGGCTCCACAATTCTTTTGCACATCTTTTTCGTTTTTTCTCCAAATTTGATCCTTTTTCACTCCTTTCACTATTTTTCATCCACTTGATTGTTCCTGAAAGAAAAAAACACACAGATACCTTACATTAAAGCTCAATATCTCAAAAATATGTATAAAAATGTGTACATAAATGCTATATATTTTAGGTGTATCACTGAGCTGGCCATTTATGGATTAGATCTGAAGTAAGGAACTTAGCAACAGTTTTGTGTACACCAACCCTCCCCATCACATAGTCGAGTGACATAGAGTCAGATGGCTAGGCCACATCTATCACCCTTTTTTTTCTTTTGAACAACTTGTTTAACCAACTTCTCTTCCAGTCTCTTTGAGTTGATATATCGGCCTTCCCTTTTTGCCCTCTTTGCCAATATCCATTTGGCTCTCGTCTATGGGCTTTTTCTTTATCATCCGCTAACTACTCACTAGTTCCTTTTTCTTCCCAGTAGGATGGAAGTTTTTGGTTAGAATTTCAATGGCCTTCAACATGGCCACCTCATTAGTATGTTTCTTGCTGCTTGTCATTACTCTTTTGTGCTAAAAACTGATTGGAAGGCTGAAAATTCATAAATGATGCAAAAGTAAGTAATACGAGCACAAAAATCCATAAATTTCAATTATTAGACGTATTTAAAATATAATAAATAAGTCACTTTTTGCAATTACTTATTTTATTCTTATTGCAACTGTCGATTTCATGAAGCTAGAAAATTAGGAGACTAAATATGTATATCAAATCAAAGAAATTCAATGGGTCTCGCTTAATGGACACCAAATGACTACTTTAGGATAGTTAAGAAATGAAAACTATACACATCGTTTTCTTCTATCAGAACTATCGACAGATTGAACGGAAGGATAGCCGAATAAAAGAACAGATGACACCTAATGCAATGGATAGTCATTCGTAACTAACAGGCTTAACTAATCCTAGAACTCTTCATAAGGATGGCCAAAGGGCACATCACGAAATTCCATTCAGATTCTATGAAGAAGGCCCATTATCCGAGGAGAGCTGCTCGTTAGGTTACATTGATATATGTTATGTCTGATGGTCTAAGCTCACCCATACAATAGAGAGCCTGTAGATAGGATTCCGTTGAAAAAGCAAGACGATGATCTTTCAATCGACTGAATGTATGGTGGCCGACAAAAAGTTTCAGCCGACTAAATAGCACGAGTTAGTGCTCATTAAAAATGCCCTTCTGCAGGCAATTAGGAATAAGAAACTGTGTTATATCAATTACATACATGAGGAGACAGTCAGTTATGAATGTAAGAATGTGTCATAATAGCTTATAATGCTCATATTAAAACAAGGATAAACATGTAGTAATTCCATACTAGATACTTCTGATATCTATAAATAAGGGGTCATTTATTAAATAAAGGACTACTGAATTTACTTTTTCAAAACTTGTATTACCGTGCTCTTAATCCCTCGCTTAATCTCTCCCACTTTATTTGTTTCATCCGTCCAACGCTTTATGCCTTGGGCGTAATCCACATGACTTATTTTGATTCAACATGTATTTACATATTCAACGCATACATTTTGATTTTTTTTATTTATAACACTCAAATATTTCAAAAATAACACTACTATTAAATATACCTTTCCATGCATAAATAAAGTGATAAAAATATAAAAATCAAAGTTTATTTATTATATATGTAAATAGATACAAATTTTATACCATACATATAAATCTTTCTTTTCTAATATTTTACATTAGAATTTATTGTTATGATTGTTATAATTTATTAAGACTTTTTTTTTTTCAATTATTTAGTTTTCATATCAATTGCATAACAAATATTTTAAATATAAACATTTAAAATTATAAACTTAAAATTATTTATATTTAATTTTTTATCAAATTATTTTGCTTAATTCCTATGCATTTATATATGTAAACATTTAGTTGGTAGATATGTAAATACATAAAAATTGGGTGCATGCATATATTTAAATGGCCCAAATAATTTAGAAGAAACAATGTTTATGACGACACATTAAGGTAGCTGGGCTTTTGCTAGGGTTTTAGGGGCGTTGCAAGATTATGGTTGCTGGCTACGACTGTCGATCTGCTACATCCCATTTCTCCCCAATCAAACAGGTCCACTACTCTCTACTCCCCTTCATCTCCCTCTCCATGGCCACAACACTCTACTGATACTTTCCTAGCGATTGGCTTCTTTGTACCTCTAGCTTATTTGCCGGTTGTCTGGTTCAACTTCTTTTCGAATGTAAATGTCATCTTTTGTGTACCCTTTATGGGAAGCTAGCTAAAGCTCGATATTTTATGCTTCATCTAATGCTTTCCTGCCGAAAGTTCAATCCTTCATTTAATCATCGTTGCGGATTCCTCAAATCCGCGCCTTTCTCCCGCGATGTGAGGATGAAACCTTCTTTATCATCAACAGCT
Source organism: Phalaenopsis equestris (assembly GCF_001263595.1). Lineage (NCBI taxonomy): Eukaryota > Viridiplantae > Streptophyta > Magnoliopsida > Asparagales > Orchidaceae > Phalaenopsis > Phalaenopsis equestris. Next base: position 113,603 of record NW_018165593.1, on the reverse strand, counting down.
CCGTCTTGTCCAAAATCGTTTTCCGTTTCCTCTGCCTCTTCGGTTGTATTGATCGAGTCTAATGATTCCTCTCCAAGCGCTTCTCTTGCCTTCCACACTTCTCTTCTTGTCGCTCAGACCCTCGCAAATCTGAGACGAAATCCAGACGTCGCTCTTGCAATTTTCAGAGGCTTTGAGAACCATGGATTTCGGCACGGCCTTTTCACTTGCTCCGTTATTGTTCGCATACTTTCCAATTCAGGTCAGAGAAAGAAGCTTGTTTCTTTCTTCTCTGAAATCATTTTAACCAAGGGAAATTTTAGTTTTGAGCTTCCAGCTCTCTTTTACGTTCTTTCTAAGGTCCCATCTTGTTCTAACTCGTTGCTGCTAGTGTTCGATTCACTAATGAAAGCATATGCATCTTGCCAGAGAGGCCAGGATGCCATGCAGTGCTTCCTCGAGCTGACTAGAGCTGGGTTCATCCCATCTCTTAAAACTAGCAATTTTCTGTTGAATTTTCTCGCTGAGAGCAGTGATTTTGAGCTGGTGATTGCTACTTATCGCTGCATGATGAGTTATGCGATTCAACCAGATGTTCATACTTTTACAATTTTGATTAAGGCTTCATTCCGCTGGGGTGAGTTGGAGAAGGTGAGTAATTTCATGGAGGAAATGTCACAAGCTGGAGTTGCACCAGACCTGCTTGCTTATACCACATTTATTGCTGGGTTGTGTGCATGCGGGAAACCAGATTTAGCTATTGAGTTTCTTAAAATGGTAGCAAGTCAGGGAGTTAGTTGCCTAGCTTATAACAAGGTGATTAGAGAGTTCTGTAAACAGATGAAACTGGAAGAAGCTGAAAAAGTTTTTGAGGATATGACAAAACAAGATGTGTTACCAGATACATTTAGCTACAACTGTCTCATTAAGGTTCTCTGTGAAACCGGGAAGCTTTTAAGAGCTGCACGTCTTGTAGAGGAGATGGAATCAAAGGGTATTGTTCATGATCGTTTCACTGCCACTTTTCTTGTCCAGGGTAACTGCAAGCTTGGCTTATACCATGACGCCTTACAGTATTTCAATAAATTTAAGGACTCTGGGATTTTCCTTGACGGAGTTGCCTATAATATTGCAATAGATGCTTGGTGCAAGCTAGGGGAAATGGAATGTGCTATGGATTTATTTCAAGAAATGTTGGACCGGGGTTTATTTCCAGATAAAATCCATTTCACTACTCTGATTTGTGGGTATTGCTGCAATGGAGAATTGAATTCTGCTCAGAGGTTGCTCATGCAGATGCTGAATGCTAATGTGGAACCTGATCTTATGACTTACAATGTGCTTGCTAAAGGCTTATGTGAAAATGGCTCTGTTAATCAGGAAGCTGCTGACCTTTTGGATTTAATGTGGGAAAGAGGAGTACAGCCTGATGCTACTACGTATGGCATATTCATCATAGGTCTTTGCAGAGGAGGGAATTTAGAGGAGGCAGAAATTTTGTTCAAGGATTTAGAAGGAAGGGGTACTGCTCAAGATACACCTCTCTTCAGTGCAATGGTTTCTGGTTACCTCGAACAAGGTTACATAGAAAGGGCTTATGAGCTTTTTATCAGGTTGCTAGGGCAAGGGAATCTGGTGGATGAGATCACTTGTTCTAAACTTATAAGAGAGCTTTGTACAGAGAGGAATGTTGAAAGAGCTTCTACAGCACTAGAACATATGCTCAAGACAAAGATAACTCCAAACATTATATCATACACTAATCTTATTGAAGCTTATTGTCACATTGGAGGCATGGAGAATGCACGAATTTTGTTTGATAAATGGATTTCACATGGTCTCTCCCCTGATGTCATTTTGTATACCACTCTCATGAATGGTTATTGCAAGGTTCATCTACTGCAGGAAGCTTGCAATCTGTTTTCTGAGATGAAGGTAAAAGGAATTAAACCTGATGTTAAAGCTTTAACTGTTATTTTGAATGGATATCTAAAAGAATATTTAACTGAATGTTGCCTGAGCCAAAACCAAGAAATGGGAAACTTAGAAATCAAAGCCAAGTTTTCCTCTTTGGCATATGGTATATTCAAATATATGAAGGCAATGGAGATAAATGCAGATAAAGTTCTGTATACAGTTGTAATCGGTGGTCATTGCAAGATGCATGATCTTCAAGAAGCTTGTAAGTATTTTGATGAGATGAAGGAAAGGGGTCTTGCACCTGATGCCTTTACATACACGGCTCTAGTATGTGGATACTCTAAGCAGGGGAAGGTGGAGAATGCCGCGAACTTGTTGGAGGAAATGCTAGAAAAAGGAATTATACCTGATGAACCTATTGCGTTCTCAAGCTTTGTTCGGGCAAACATGAAGTGCAAGCATTTAGAGTTGAACCTGATAAAAACACTAATTTAGCCCCCTTGATTGTCATCATTCTATTGTTTCTCTCCCTTCAACTTCAATGATTATGGTGCTGTTTGAAAATTTCTAATGTCTGATTTATTTTGACACCAAACTGTTCTATTGTTCGTCTTCCCCTAGCAATAGGCCATGACAGTTGCTATAAAGTGGAAGTAACAGGACTTGTGAGATCTACCTTCCTGCTATACTGTTTCTCAAGGAGCCATGAGAGAACCTGCACATTTACTGTACATAGAAAGAACTTCAACAAGAAGGGGAGAAGGGGAGCTTCTAAAGTAGGATCACTTTAGAAGTATAAATTCCGTGCATACTGCCAAGCTAACCTGTTCTAGTTGGTGCCTTCTCAAGGTATTGAGTTCAATGTTAAGAAGGTATGTGAGTGCTCCGCATCGCTTTTTTTTTGAAATTGCAATTTAATGCGGATTGATTGCTTGACTTGTTGAAATGATTATGGTCCAGTTATTGGAAGATATCTTGTTACTATTTTCACTACATCATTTTTTTTTAACTTTATTAAAATTTTCTTTTAAGTATTTATTTTCTTAATTGTCTTGGTACTATTATTAATTTTTTTGAGAATGAATGGTAAAACTAGAAGACATATCCAAATGATAAATATTAAAGTGCTATGAGAGTGTAAGAAGGATTATTTTTATTTGAAATATGAATTTTGTTTCAATTAAATTACTTGTAATGTTATTTGGCTGAACGGTCATTTAATTTACACACATCTAAATAATAGGAGATATGAAAACTTTTTAGATGATGCAAAAAATTAAATATGAAATATTTAATAAAGATTTATCACTTTAAATGACACAACTCAAAATTATATGAAGGAAATGGTCGGGCTCTCAATAAGATGCTTCTGGTAGTGAAAGCTATTTTCTTTTCTCTGAAAGAGGAGCTCGTGCAACAATGGATATTATTGTGAATTTAGACAAATATGAGAATAATAACACTTAAGCAATCCCTTTTTCCGCTTCTATATACGATCACATTGAGTTTGCTTAAATATTCCTAATGGCTTTTATAAGAATCCTTCATTCTGTTAGGAACTATGGCTGAAGACATTATATTTTTCTAGCATGTGTGGGTCAAATATGGTTTTTAAATGATGAAGAAAATATTAGTTGAAACAACAATTAAAATATTGTTAGATGATTGGTCATATATCAGACAAAATGGCATTATCTACTTTCTTATTAACAACACTTATGAGATTGTATTTTAAAATATGTTAATACATCAGCCAATGTTAACTAGGCATAATTAGCATTTAAAATGTTTGATGCGATTGAAGAAGTAAAATTTAATATAGTTATTCCGGGGTTAAAAATAATACAACTGCCTATATGGTCATAAAGAGGATGATATTTGAGAAAGTTTAAGTTTATGAATTTTTATTATATTATTTTAAATCATATTGAATTCAATGTTTGTTGATATAGGGAGTAAGAAGAAAAATATAACGATTGAAGAAGGTTTTGATAATGTTGATATTAAATTTGAGGATGATAGATTTATTGTATACTACAATTCATTTGATGCAAGAGACCATTTTGGACCTCGAGAGCTTAAATTTTAAGTGAGTCTTTATCTTGAATATTGTTTCAAACTTCACTTGAGATTAATATTTATGATTCAGATTTTCTTAGTTATTATGTGATTTTATTTTGTTATGTTAATAAATAAAGTAAACATGCTAAAGGTTTATAACATATTTATGTATTATTCTTAATTTTATAATTTTTGTAACATTTTCATTTGAGGGTTGCCTCGCCTATTTAAAGCAAAATATTTCTGTTCCAATTTAATCTTCTTAAACCTTAAAATGAATTGACATGTTGTGAGCTAAGCAATGGCCATGATAATGGAGATTGCGAACTTTGATTGCTCGAAGTTCTTTGGATTTTGTGAAATTAAAATGTTAGTGTTCATGGTCAACAAGGATCAGTAAACACACTAATGGGATGTTCATGTTTGCTTGTGATGATGAGTTAGAAGATAAGATTGATATATATATATCCTAAAGCCCTCTCGATTATTTATTTGTATTTGAAGGATTAGGTTTTTTATGGTCATAAAGGAAATAGTAATTGAAGGTTTGTTGCTCAGTTGGATTATTCATACATGTTGAAAGTCTCTCCAACGAATTATACTTGAAGCTTGGAGTTTATTTGCTTAACATGCAAAAAGGAATATTTTAATCAAATCAATGTTTGCATAAATTTTGCATAACAAGAATTTACCTCGCATATCTACGAAGTGTACTTTCTAAAAGATGGAATTTTACTGTGTAGTAATGCTTACACATCACATGAATAAATATGACTTTTTTTTGAAGAGTTTTTATACAAGTGCTACAATTAAGGGTTTGTTTTGGGCAGCTCCAGCTTCTTAGTTTTTCAGCCACAGCTGCACTGCCCCAGGAAGCTGCTGCGGGGAAGCTGACTGGGCAGCTCCAGCTTTTTAGTTTTTCAGCTACAGCTGCGCTGCCCCAGGAAGCTGCTGCGGGGAAGCTGACTGTCTGTTTATTTCAACTGTGTGGAAACAGCTATTTCAACTGTGTGAAAACAGCTGTGGGGCAGCTGTTTCTAGAAAAATGACTAATTTGCCCTTGTTTATTGAAACTGTTTAAAACAAAACTGTGACAGTGACATATTTGTTACTTCAGAAGTAGAAATTCATTTCAAAACAGAATAAAAATTCAGATACACCACTTACTTAATAGTGAGTACAAAAAATGTTAAGAAAAAGAAAAAAAACTAATAAAATTACAAGAAAAATAATGATATTATTTTTAGCATGAAGGGGATGTATGTCTCGTCCGAAATTGTCCAATAATACTATCAATTCTTGATCACTTTCGGCAGTGAAATCAATTTGACCGTCAGCCCATTGGAAGAAGTCACACTGTTTTGCAAGTCTTAGGTGACATCTGTAAAAAATGTCGACCGTAGCTGTGGGGCTGGTGTGACTTCAGAAAGCAACTCTCTAGTCCGTAGAGGCATATCAATCTTCGCGACGTCCCTGAAACACTGGAGTTCATCTTTCCTGAAAATAGTAAAATAAAATTCATTAGTCAATTATTTTAGGCTGGAAAGTAGCTTAAAAAGGATGAAAACAAGAAGAAAAAACATATCAAAATTGGCCAACACCAACTACAGTGACAGTTTTAAAGCATCATCGAGTGAAATCAGACAATTACGCTGTGATCTGCTCTACTACAATGAAATTGCTTGCACTATTTCCAGTTTATATAAGGAAACTCTACATACTGGTCCTTAGATCAAATGGAAATATAGTTATTCTAAATTCTTTTGAGGGACGCCTCACAGAGTTTCCCAAAAATCATTCCTATGTCCTTGTGCTGTAATTAGCCACATCGACAATATTGGCATGCCCAAACCATGAAACATCATGCATGTGACGTAGCTATGATGACCATGCACATCTATCAACTATATTTAATAGAACATATAAAAAAGCCTCGGTTGCCCGAACTAACTCAACTCATCTAAGCTCCTCCCTGAAATATATCTAGGGAAAACATACCACACAAATCTTATGTATCATTAAAAAAAAGTGTAAACAAACTTTCTATGCATAACATCACAGATAAAATAGCCAAAAGTCAAAGGAATACAAGATATTGTTTTTAGCCCATAATTGTGACAAATTTCATTACAATTCAACGAAAGATTAAGCTTAAATAACTAAAAAATAAAATTGAAATTGTCAAGTTGTGGAAAATTCAATAACAACAAACTGTTATATGTGGAGAAGAACGAGACATGGATATAAAAGCATCCATCTCATCTACTTGGGACAAACCTTTAGGCCTAATTTAGGATGTAGAACAAACGAGGAAAGAATTGGCAGAAGCATCAATTCACCAAAATCAAAACACGAAATCTAAGTACTCCAACAAAAGGATTCACAGGGATTCGAAAACAAACGAGAGACAACTAGAATTCGATATAAACCACGAAGAACTAAAACAAAAAAATACGAAGAAAGAATTGGGAGGGGAGATATCGATCAGGAGTCCACTCACACTCGAGCGATGGTGGAAGAGTAAGCAGCGAGAGGAGGAGTGGCGGGAGGCTTCGTGATAAGCTCGGGAGCAGCGCAGGCGTAGCTGCTTTGCTCGACGCTACGACAGAAGAATTTCACGCGGTTTTGGGATCGCTAGAGGCTAGGGCAGAATAAAGTTATCATGGGACACTGGGAGCGGGGCAATGAAGGTATTATCAGTCGATAACGCGAGGCCGCAGGGTCGACCCCGTAGCCCGCATTCCGCCTACTTTAGTCGCGAGTGGCTGCAAACATTGTTGGAAAGCAAAAAAATGAAAGGCTTCACGGTTAGGGGCAGCGCTGCTCGAAATAAGCGGCCCCAAACGGACACTAAGTCACTAAGAAAAGAGGGTTCTTGACCTGGTGGTTGGGTAGGAATCTGGACCGGCTTGGTTTAGTTCAGGTTGAGGGAGGGCTGGTTGGCCCTCTCTAGGACTAGGGTTGCAACCCAATTGGAGTGTCGCCTACTCCTAACAGTACTAGGTCTATTTAAGTGTTTCTTTGATATTTAGGGTTTAGTTTTTGATTGATTTGAGTTTATAAAGCTGCGAACTCCTCCTAGTGTTCGAAGTGGTACTCTGGCTGTATCTTGGTCTTCAGGTACTATTTGTCATTCTTATTGTTTGCCCTCATCCCCTTCATTGTTTGCCTGTTGTCGCAACCCATAAAATGGGAATTTTGCTATTTTTGTGTCCAATATGTTGCTGCCACCTAGGGACAACAACTCTCTTGCTGTCTTTTATTCTTCCTTGTCGTCGTCACCCGGAACAACCTTTCTACGACTATACTTGCTTGTCCTCTACCTGAAACCACCCCGAACCAGCAAATTGAGTGTTGTTCTGACCCACATCCTTGCTGCCGCCCCAGATAACTCTATCGTATCTGTTCCTGCCTTTTGCTTGTTGTTTGAGCTTCTGGAAACAATTGTATTGTTGTTTCTAGCTTGCTAGCTGCCTATTTGCCACCACCGAGGTCCAAATCTTAAACGACACCATCTATACCCTATTCTCTAGTATTTTCCGTTATTTGCTTTCAATTTGTTTTATTTTTAGTTTCTTGCTTCTAAAAACTTACTAATGGTTGTGTTGTGTTTATTCTCACCTTATTTACATACTGATTCTGGTATTATTTGGTATTAGAGCTGGCTTAACTCTTGTCTCATCCTAGGGCGACCTAAATTCCAAATCTTTACCCGACTCTAACCCCCTTGTTGATTTTTAAAATCAACAACCCTCTTTTTTTTCTATATCCTAAATTAGTCCTGTACCTTTCATCCCCAAACATAAACTCTAGCCATGCCATCGAAGTGATAAGTACTGGAAGCCTATCAGGAACTTACCTTGGATGAGTTGCAACGGGAAATTCATTGCGTCAGCAAAAACTTGTTGAAATTGAGGAAGGGACCTAGGAGAGATTACCGTCGATCATGGTAGTGTGATTCGAAGACGAGAGGGAGAAAAATCTAAATCTCTTCCATAAAGATGATCCCAGTGAATAGGAGGATTATTCACGCTGCTTTATGATTCAATATAAGAGGAGGTTGAGGGATTGAGTGACTCTTGGAGGACATGGAGACATGGGGGTGAATGTAGGCTTATCGAATTTCGAGAGGTGGATGAAGCTAGATGACTTTATGAAGTGGTTGTAGACTATTGAGAGGATTTTTTAGTATAAGGAGGTACCAGATGATATGTTGGTAATGCTTGCTACCATAAAGCTGAAGAAGAGTCTATTTATTGTGAGAAAATCTGAAGGATGAGATAGAGAGAAGGTATGAAGATCACTACTTAGTAGAAGATGAAGAAGGAGATGCAGAGAAAGCATCTACCCCCAACTTTCGACAGGACATGTTCGTGATGCTGCATCGCTTACATCAGGGAGAGTTGTCAGTAGAGGAGTTCACAATGGAGTTTGAGTAGCTTATGCTGAAATGTCATCTGAGGGGGCCAGAGGAGAACACTATATCCGGTATTTGGATGGCTGACCTGACCCACAATTACATAATTATTTAAGTTCAAAAAAATGGCCAAAATGTTGACCCAATTTATATTCAGCGGCTAGTGCGCAAAATAAATATGTGATTGAATTGATTAATGCTTTACATACTAGGGGTACTATGCAAGTATACGCATCGTTTCAAATAACATATAATTTTTTTAAAAATTTCAGTATCGAATCCACAGGAAATAAAAAATTTCATACGCTAACTTAGAAATATTACACTTAAACTGTAAACTAAATTCGCATAAGAATACTATCGAACTGTTTGTAAAAGGGCGTAACTAAAGTAGCTACTTCTAATTTAAACTAAAAGTAATTACAAAGTCTTTAAATTAAAAATGTGTAAAGAAGTACGATCATAATAACAAGTCTTTCCCCTTGCAAAGATATTGTAAATCTGCGCAGGAATTAAATGATTAAAAATGAAAATGAGATATTATGATAAATAGGAGCATACCTATTCTTTATCCCTTCCAAGTATAAAGAACGTTGACTAATCTAAAATTAGTTTCGGCTTGTGTGGTTATGCTGAGTAGATTTTATTCTTTCACTTCTAGATTACCCATTGTGCCATTTCTATAGGACTAACTAGAGACCTTTAGTTCCAACTCTATGCTAAATTAGTAAAAGATTTAGTTCGTCACCCTAGAAACACCAATTCTTCGTTCATCAGAACTTATCTCCCTATTTATTTGCACTCCCCCTGACTTTGACATCCCCTTCCTCCAATGTTTAGTGTGACACTCACTTGTTGGTGAAATCATAGCCCTCCCATGTCATTATGTTTCACAACGGGTTTAACATTACAAATTATCAATTTGCAAAATAAATGAAGAATTGGTGAAAATACCACACAAATTGTTTGAATAAAAGAAATCTTTAAAACATTTTAATCCCACACATTATTACTTTTATTTCAAAGAGAAAAAAAAAATAACTACTCAGAAATCATGGAATAATAAAACAAAACATCATTTATATAAAAACCAAGTTTACAAGACAAATCTTAAACAAAAGTATAAATACTTATCTCAAACTTCTCCCCAAGCAATTCTCTGAAGTTTTCTGATAAAATTTGACTCCACAAGACTCACACAAGACTCTACAATCACCAAACTCTCACTATAGTGGCCGCCCACCCCTACAGTGGCCTAAATCACAAAAAAAAGTTTCTCTTTTTTCCTCCCCTAGACGTGTAGAAATGTCTTCTATATATTGAGCTCTGAAAATAACAAGGGTCACTTAAGACAACTTTTCAAAATTCGTCCAAATTCATTGAACTTTGACGACTCCGTTTCTGTCGCCTAGGTGTTGGCCTTCTAGAATGTCTTGGTGTCTAGGCGCCAGGTCACCTTCTGTGTTTTTGGCTTCAATTGACCTAATTTTGTTCATTTTTCTCTTAAACTTCATTTCTTGCTCCTGAAATAAAAAATACACAAATTATCTTTTATTAAAACGCAATATCATTAAAAATAAGTATGAAATGCATAGATAAAACATGGAAAAGATAACTACTTAGAAATCATGGAATAACAAAACAAAACATTATTTATATAAAAACATGAAAAAGAGAAAAAAAAGATAACTACTCAGAAATTATGGAATGACAAATTAAAACATCAATTATATAAAAACCAACTTTACAAGACAAATCTTAAACAAAAATATAAATACTTATCTCAAACTTCTCCCCAAGCAATCCTTTGAAGTTTTCTGATAAAACTTGACTCCACAAGACTCACACAAGACTACAATCACCAAACTCTCACTATGGTGGTCGCCCACCCTTATAATGACATAAACTACTAAAAAAATAATCTCTCTTTTTTCCTCCCCCTAAATGTGTAGATTTGTTTTATTTATATATAGTTCTGAAAATAACCAAGAGTCACTTAAGACACATTTTTAAAATTCGTCCAAATTCATTAAATTTTGACGAGATCGTTTCTGGCGCCTGCCTAGGCGTTGACCTTCTAGAATGTCTCGGCACCTTGGCGCTAGGTCATCTTTTGTGTCTTTGACTTCAATTGACTCATTTTGGTCATTTTCTTCTTAAACTCTATTTCTTGCACCTGAAATAAAAAATACACATTATAGTAATCCTCACATATAAAAATACATCTTTTCAAGTGAGGAAAATAAAAGGTTTTAACTTTAGAGGAGGATAGTGAAATTCAAAATTTATTAAGGACTTCTCCAGATATAGTAATTCTCACATATAAAAAAATACATATAAAAAAATAATGAGAGAAAAAAAAATAATGAATCAAAAGATCCTGAAAAAGAAAAAGAAAATGCAAAAAAAAAAAGAAAGTGAGTAGAAGCTTGAGGAGATGTCCTAATTAAAAATTGGTTTCACTTTGTCTTTCTAGAGTAAAAAACTTAGAACAATCCTAAGTTTGTTTTTTATAACTATTTTAGTAAAAAAATTCTTTTTAAGAGAGTTTTTAAGTTTAAAAAGTAAAGTTCATAGGATCCGAAGTTTGAAAATCTACATTTATTTTTAAATTAGGTAGGAAAATAAATTCCCAAGTTTAATGATAAATATTTTAGACCCTGGGCTAGTCTGATTCACTAAAAGTTCTTCTAATTTGAACTCTTCTAAGTTCTTCGAATTTGAACTATCACATTTTTAGAAAAAAATTTTAGCAATTCTAAAGGATGACCCATTAACTCTAATCTGCATAAATTATTTTAATAATGTAGTATTACTTGAGGACAAGTAATGTTTAAATTTGGGAGATTTTTATGTGCCTAAAAATGTACTATTTTTCATGCTATATTTAATGATGATATTACACTTTAAAGGCATGTTTTCTTATGTTTTTGGTTGTAGATATATTAAACTAAAGAATTTATAGTGATTGGAGCAAAATGAACAAAAATGGACCAAAACAGAGCAAACCGGAGCAAATCGGGTCGAACCAGGGCACACAGGAGCCATGGGGACAAAAATCAGACACTTAAGTGCTTATGCCCGACACTTAAGCCTCCAAAATGGCTCTTAGGCGCCACCCAGACAGAGAAGAGGGCGCTTAAGCGCCCAAAAATAGTGTTTAAGCGCCAAAAATGGTTTTCAACATTTCTTCTAGAATATATATCGGATTTAGACGATTTTTGAAGCAATGCTTTGTGTGTCTCTTGGGGAATTCGTTGGAAATGAAAAAAGAGACTTTAGAATTTGGGGCGGTTATAAGGAGTTTTGAAGAGGCACAAGCGACACTATTTGAAACATTCATTGAATATGGACATTTTTTGAAGAGATAATTAAGCATCTCTTGGGAAATTATAAATAAGGCTTGGAAATGTTCTTAAAATGACTCTTTAACTCTTGAATTAATTAGAAGAGGAGAAGAATGCTTGGAGAAGGAGAAGAATGCTTGAAGAAGAAGAAGAAGAAGGCCTGAGCGAGAGCCCCAAGGGGGTGACAAGGTGAGAGAGAAAGAGAGTGTGAGAATTTCTTCTTTTCTTTTCACTTTGTTCTTGGAGAGATTTGTAAGGAGATTGCTTTTGCTGTACAAGAAGAGTTTGATTTCCATCTAAGATAAATATTTTCATTGTGTTTTGATTTAAATCTAGTACTTTGTTTGTATGGTTTCAAAGTCGTTCAATGAATAGTTCTTGTTGTTTCTCCATGTATAGTAAGTAGTTTTCTTTACTCTTCCCTCTTATAATTAATTAATATGCATGTGTAGGATATAGAATTGAGCAGAGTAAGAATATATTGTGATGATTTTACTTTGTTTTTCATTTACATGTAAACTTGATCAACTTGCATGTTAAAATTTTTTGTGAGAACATGTTAGATCCGTGATGGTGCATGTAAGATAGAACATGTAAGATCCGTGATGGTGTTGTCTCAATCAACTGTGGTAGAATCATATGAGATTGTATGAATAAGACTGTAGTCCATATGATTGAGTGCAAATAAATATGAAAATAATCTTTGATGGGTGTAGAATTAGAGAATTTAGAGTGACAGACTAAAACCTCATATTTGGTCTATTGTTTTAGGTTTTAATGCGACATGTTAGCCTCCGGGTGGAGGGATAAGAGGAAAATAGTGAGAGCTAGTATCTTCCCTACCTAGCCCGTCTTCAGAACTATTCAAAATTTAAATTAACCAATGTTATTTATAACATCTCTAGTAACGGTAAAGAATATAATCGCTCATATTTGTCACACTCTCTCACCACTTGTTTTACTTTTACACGTCACTAATCTCATTATATGAGGAAGGGTACTTTTAATGTATTAAACCCCACTTTCTGATTTTCACCTAGTATTTTAGTTTAAAAGTAGTAGTATTGTAGTGATAATTATAGGATATAGTCAAAACCAAATCTTTATCGATCTTATAAGCTAGGGTGTGTTATTCTAGACTAGATTTTTTATTGAAAGCCGTCGTGATTAATCTTAATCTCCGTTGGATCGATATTCAGAACTTAATCAGAAAGTCCTATATTACTTGATAACGATGCGTATACTTGCGTAGAATTCCTACAATATAATTGAAATTTTGCTTTGCTTGGTATCAAGTTTGGGATAAAGTTTTTTGTGCCATTGCCGGGGATTAAAATCTTTAAGTAGTGTTGTCAACTTCATAAATCCTTACATATACAAATATCGGGATCAAGTTTTTGACACCATTGCCTTAGATCGCAACGGCTGATCTTGACTTTTAGGAGAATTTTAGTTGAAGTAATTAGACTTAGACATGGAAAATTGTAGTGTCGTAAAAACTATTTTTGTGTGAAAAATATTTTTTTGTATGAAAAAGTGTTGTGAAAAAAAAAACTGTTTGTGTGAAAAAACAAGTTATTTGTGAAAATGTTTTATTGTGTTGAATATATTTTTTATTTTATTTGTTTAATTGTTAATGTATTATTTGTTCTGTTGCGTATGCAAAATAAAAGATCTGTAGGAATTGTATCTTATGATCTCGAGTTACAAAAAAATGAAAAAATAATAAAAAAACAGAAATAACTCGAAAAACTAGAAATGGAAATGAAAAAACTTTAAAATAATAACTTGGAAAATCATCATTAATCATTGAGGGAGCATGTAAATCTTATAACAAATAAAATTCACTCAAGTATACAAACCCCTGTAGTAGAAGTTGACTCGTTTGAAATTAATCCAGCGATTATCCAACTGTTGCAAAACAACCAGTTTGGGGGAAATCCTTTGAAGGATCCCTATTTATACTTATCAAGTTCCCTAGAATTTTGTGCTACATTTCGTTATAACGGCATGTCAGACGATGTTGTTAGACTAAAGTTTTTTCCTTTCTCACTAAGGGATAAGGCTAAATTGTGGTTATACTCATTAGCATCTGACTTTATTGAAAATTGGAAGCTTAGCTAAGTATTTTTCACATTCAAGGACTACTAAACTTAGAAATGATATTTTCTCATTTTATCAATATAAAGGGGAATCAGTATACGAAGCCTGAGAAAGATTTAAGGAACTCCTAATAAAGTGTCCACATCATGCTCTGCCCATTTGGTTAATCATTCAAACTTTTTATAATGAGTTAATAGGATCCCTTAGGTCTACAGTTGACGCTGCCGTTGGTGGATCATTAATGTCAAAATCATTTGACGAAGCATATGCATTAATCGAAGAAATGACTACAAATGAATTTCAATATCCCTCTGCAAGGGTAAATCTTAAAAAGGTAGTCAACGTTCATGATACAGATGCGATTGCAATTCTTGCATCTCAAGTTACTGTAATATCAAGGAAGTTGGACCAATTTGGAATAAATTAGCCTTAATTTACTTTAGTGAGGAAAGTTTATTATGGCATATGATTGATTCTAACTTATCATATGAGACTTTAAATGTTATAAACAACTCGTATTCTAACTTTTACAACCTAGGTTGGAAGAACCATTCTAATTTTAATTGGTATCATACTACAGGGGTGGAAACCAACAATGGCAAAATAATCATGCAAATCTTAATGGAAGTTAAAATAATTAGGGGAAAACAAACTATAGACCTTCATATACACCAAACCCTAACAATGATAAGCAATTTGAGGATAAGAATATGTCTATAAAATAAGTGGTATTGCAAATGGGAAACCAGTTGCAAAGTCAAAATGCTGAGTTTAGAAACATAGAGAATCAACTTGGATAAATTGCTAAACCCCAAGGAATACTTCCTAGCAACACTGAGATCAACCCTAAAGAGAAAAATGATGAACAAATAGACAATGTCCAATTAAAAAGTGGAAGAGAGATAAAGGATGTGGTTAGAAAAAAGAAAGAAGTTGTGAGAGAAACAAAGGAAACTAAAAGATCTGAAGAACATGTTTCTAAAGATCTGGAAAAATTAATATCTCCAACTAAAATTAATTTAGAAAGAACACCACCTCCATTTCCTCAAAGACTTAGACAGTATGAGTTGGATAAATAATTTTCGAAGTTCATGGAATTACTTAAGAAGTTAATGATAAATGTTCCTTCTGCTAAAGCTTTGGAACAGATACCAAGTTATGCAAAATTTATGAATGATATGAAATATTAAATAAAAAAAAAAGAAATTTAGAGATTCTAAGACAATTGCACTAAGTGAGGAGTGCAACGCTATACTTTAGAAAAAGCTTCCTTAGAAACTTAAAGATCCTTGTAGCTTAACAATTCATTGTGTAATTGGAGAAAGATTATGTGGAAAAGCTTTATGCGATTTATGATCGAGTATTAATGTGATGACTCTATCTATATTTAGAAGATTAGGTTTAGCTGATATTTTTCCCACTACTGTAATCATTCAGTTAACTGATCGATCTATCATTTATCCAAAAGGAGTTATAGAAGATGTGCTTGTTAAAGTGGATAAATTTATCTTTCCTATGGACTTTATTATATTAGATATGAAGAAAGAAAAAGAAAATCCAATTATTTTTTTTGTTACTAGACAAGCTATGATAGATGTGCAAAAATGAGAGTTGATTATGAATATTGATGACCATGAAGTCATTTTTGATGTGTTAAAGACTATGAAATATCCAGCTGAGAGAAAAAATGATGATTGTTTTTGGATGGATGAAATAATTTCTTTAAGTAAAGATCTTTTCCAAGAAAGTTTTGAGAGTAAGTTAACAGATGAGATCGAAATGGACTTTCATGATAAGTTGAAAACGTTGTTTAAAAAAGACTGTATGTATGTTCAGGAGAGGTGTGAAATGATAAACGTTACCAAAAATAATAAACTTTTAATTTCATCTGTTGAAAAATCTCATCTGTTGAAAACATCTGTTGAAAAATCTCATGAACTTAAGATGAATGTACCCCATAAAATTTTAAAGCCTATCTATTTAGGGAATTCATCTAAACCACCAGTCATTATATTTTCAGATTCGACTCAATCACGAGAAGAACTTGATGAAATCAGTAAAAGATCTCCTAAGGAAAAGTTATTCAAAATCACTGAATGACATATTCCGTGGTATATAGACAAAATGAATGAGATTCTGAAGCTAGGGCAACCAGAAGCTAGGGCAACCAGAGTAAACCAGAGTAAATATTGGATACATCAGGTCGTCGATGTTAGACCAAACGCTTCGTGGGAGTTAAGCCATGGTTTTATTTGTTATCTGTTTAGTGTGATTGTTGTTATGTTGGATGTGATAATAGTGAGATATTGGACTTTGATCCGTGTTTGATGTGTAATAGTGGATTAATATAATGTTGTGAGGTAATTCATTCGATCATGACTAGATTTGTATATGATTTCTGGTAGTAACAGTTACGACTTAGTTCTCAACCGGAGCTGAGCATTACCTTGAATCATGTAGAGTTTGGACTTGGACCACTTCATGTAAACTTCATTACTTCCTTTATCTGACTTTGTCTTCACTGAGTAAGGTGAACTTACATAGTGAACAACATCTCGATGAACTACACTATTTTTATTTGCCAGAGTGTGTATACCTTAGACTTAAAGTAACCCTGAAATTGGCAAACATGAGGAAATTCTGGTCCATGAGTGATAACCATATAAAGTTTTATAATACACCCACATTATTAGTGTAGCTTCTTCCGTTAGAAAAATGAAAGTAAGGAGGGGAAATGTGAGTAGAAGAGAGATCGAATTAACTTCAGTTGTTTCTTTATGAATCTATGAGTTTATGTATTGGAGTTTGTGTGTCTATGTTTGTGAGTTAAGTTGAATGAGTCATTGAAGATGACAAAACTTATGTTAATATTTTAAACTTGTTAGCATCCAACAATTCCTTTATAAAGTTCAAAATGTGTTTCTGTTTAATCTTCAGTTTGTACATGTTCTGCTATTTAAAATTCTTTTATAGTGTTATGTCAAGCATTTTTAGGCTAGATTTACTTTCTACTGCAATATTCTCTACTGCAATATTCTATATTCTACCATGTGTTATTTGTTGATATTTTTATAGTATGTGTAGTAAATTGTAAAACTGATTTTTCCCTGCCGCATATTTTTGTACTTCATTGCTACATATGTTTGAGCTTAAGTTTGGGGAGGGGAAAAGAAAAATGTTTCAAATTTATAACTTGTTTTTAAAGGTACTGCAAATAAATTTGTATTTTATTTCTAATGATTCTTATTATGCGGAGTCACCTTAAGAATGTTAGAATTTTAAGTATAGAAATGGAGTAAAAAAACTTAGTTGATATTTTTAGTGAAAAGGGTGAACCTAGAGTTAAGAATATTTCATGGAGAATTTGAGAAACTGAATAATTATCTTTAGTAGGAAAAATTGTATTTTTGAAAAATTAAGGATTCTTAGAATTTTTATTTTCAAATATTTAAGACTCCTTTAGAAAGTATTTTAAAAAAATACATTTTATCAAGTGAAGGAAAGTAATATGTTTTAACTATAGAGGAGGATAGTAGAATTCAAAATTATTTAAGGACTTCTCCAGATATAGTAATCCTAACATATAAAAAACAATGAGAGAAAAAAAAATAATGGATCAAAAAGATCCTGAAAAAGAAAAAGAAAATGCAAAAAAAAAGTGAGGAGAAGATTGAGGAGAAGTCGTAATCAAAAATTGGTTTCACTTAGATTGAGGAGAAGTTGTAATCAAAAATTGGTTTCACTTAGTTTTTTTCTAGAGTAAAGAACTTAGAACAATCCTAAGTTTGTTTTTTATACTTATATTAGTAAAAAAATTATTTTTAAGAGAGTTCTTAAGTCTAGAAAGTAAAGTTCATAGGATCCGAAGTTTGAAAATTCTGCATCTATTTCTGAATCAGATATGAAAACAAATTCCCAAGTTTGATGATAAATATTTTAATAAATGATAAATATTTTAGAACTTAGGCTAGTCTGATTCACTAGAAGTTCTTCTAATTTGAACAAGCACATTTTTACAACAAAATTTTAGAAATCCTAAAGGATGACTCATTAACTCTAATCTACATAAATAATTTTAAAAATATAGTATTACTCGAGGACAAGTAATGTCGAGGACAAGTAATGTTTAAGTAATGTTTAAATTTGTGGGATTTTGATGTGTACTATTTTTTATGCTATATTTAATGATGATATTGCACTTTAAAGGTATGTTTTCTTGTATTTTTTATTGTACATCAAATTGAAGAATTTGGAGTGATTGGAACAAGAAGAATAAAATGGACCAAAACGTAGCAAACCAGAGCAAATTGGGTCGATTCAGGGCACACCGGAGCCATGGGGACCGAAACCGGACTCTTAAGTGCTTGTGCCTGACGCGTAAGCCCCCAAAATGACAATTAGGCACTACCCAAACAGAGAAGAGGGCGCTTAAGCGCCAAAAAACGATGCTTAAGCACCAAAAACAGTTTTCAACATTTCTTCTAGAATATACATCGGATTTGGAGGATTTAGATGATTTTGAAGCGTTGCATCGTGTGTTTTTTGGAGAATTTGTTGGAAATGAAAAAAAAGGACTTTCTAGAAGGATTTGAGGCGATTATAAGGAGTTTTGAAGAGGCACTTGAGACACCATTTGGAAGATTCGTTGAATATGAACATTTTTGAAGAGAGGAATAAGCAACTCTTGTGAAATTATAAATTAGGCTTAGAAATGTTCTTAAAATGACTTTTGGACTCATAAATTAATTAGAAGAGGAGGAGAAGACATGGAGAACAAGAAGAAGAAGACTTGGGCAAGAGCCCCAAGGGGGGCGACAAGGTGAGAGAGAAAGAAAGTGTGAGAATTTCTTTTTTTTCTTTTCACTTTATTCTTGGAGAGGGTTGTAAGAAGATTGCTTTTGCTATACAGAGAAAGTTTGATTTCTATCTAAGATAAGTATTTTCATTATATTTTGATTTGAATCTAGTACTTTGTTTGTATGGTTTCAAAGTCCTGTTCAATGAAAAGTTCTTGTTGTTTCTCCACGTGTAGTGAGTAGTTTATTTTACTCTTCCCTCTTATAATGAATTAGTATTCATGTGTAAAATATAGAATTGAGCAGAGTGATAATATATTGTGATGATTTTACTTTGTTCTTCATTTACATGTAAACTCGATCAGCTTGCATGTTAAAATCTGTTGTGAGAATATGTAAAATTCGTGATGATATTGTCTCAATCAACTGTGGTAGAATTATATGAGATTGTATGGATGAGAATGTAGTCCATATGGTTGAGTGCAAATAAATAGGGAAATAATCTTTGATGGTTATAGAATTAGAGGACTTTAGAGTGACAGACTAAAGTCTCTTGATTTGGTCTAGTGTTTATGGTTTTTGATGTGAGATGTTAGCTTCTGGATAAAGGGATAAGAGGGAACTCTAGAGTGAGAGCTAGTATCTTCCCTACCTAGCCTGTTTTTAAAACTATTCAAATTTTAGATTAACCAATGTTCTTTATAGCATCTCTAGTAAGGGTAAAAAATATAATTGCTCTTATTTGTCACAATCTATCTTACTACTTGTTTTACTTTTACACGTGTCACTAATTTCATTGTATGAGGAATGATACTTTTAATATCTAATATATTAAACCTCACTTTCATATTTTCACTTAGTATTATTTTAGTTTAGGAGTAGTAGTAATTATAGAATATAATCAAAACCAAACCTTTATCGATCTTCCAAGCTAGGGTGCTTTTTTAGACTAAAACTTCTCTTGAAAGTCGTCGTGATTAATCTCGATCTCCGTGGGATCGATATTCGGGGCTTAATCAGAAAACCTTATATTACCTTATATTACTTGATAACTAACGATATGTATACTTGCGTAAAATCCCTACAAATATAATTAAAATCATACTTTGCTTGAGATCAAGTTTTTGGTGTCATTACTGGAGATTAAAATCTTGAAGTAGTGATGTTAACTTTATAAATTTTTACATATAAAAAAAATCGGGATCAACGTGTCAATTCCCCTAAACTTAATCGTTACTTGTCTTCAAGTAACCTTTGTAATATGTAAAGTAAATATAATAACTTATGGTATTAAGTTTCTTTTAGAGAATCTTATAGTTTTGCCCATAAATGTGATCGTGAAACTTTTAAGAAAAAATTTTCAATAATTCAGATTAAAACAAAAATACAAGGATATTCAGTGATCAAGTTAAGAATTCTAATTTTCTATTCATTTTAAAAATAACTGTACTGTAATTTGTTAACTGTAATTTGTCTCATTAAGGAATTTTAGAAGAATTAAAAGAAAAGAATTATAGGAGAACTCTATTTGTAAAGAGACTGATACTTTTCAAAGTTCTGAAGTGTAAATAAGTTTTTTTTCTGTAAGAAAATTCACGTAAAATCAATTTTTAATTAAACATCTCCTCAAGCTTCTCTCCACATGTTTGTTTTTTCTTTATTTTTGTTTTTATTTTTCTTTTGATTTCTTATTTTCTTTTCCTTTTAGGATCATTTTTAATATTTTTTTTTAATAAGAATTACTATATTTGGATAGCCTTTAATGATTTTAAACTTCACTATCCTCTTTCTAAAGTTATTCTTTACTTAGAAACGTGTATTAGTGCAGTAATAATTTTTCATAGAGTCTTCGAATTCTTTTTAAAAGTGTAGCACTAAAATCCTTAATGTTTCACTAATACAATTTTTTATACTCTGAATAGTAAAAGAAAGTACATATTCTTTTATATTAAATATCTTAACTTTTAGAGTTACCATTTATTATTAAAAACTTTTGCTTAAGTTTACTATTACATTTATAAAATAAAGATATAATTATCTAAAGTTAAGATCACATACCACAGGTTGTGTTAAAATAATTTAAAAATATATATGTTATTGTGGACAAATAAAGTTTAGTTTTTTTTAAAAAAATTTTCTCCCTCTCCCAAACTTGAATTTTAAATAGTGTAAAACATTAAAGTATAAAACAAGTATGGGAAAAGAAAATTTTATCAGTTTTAACAAGGTACTAAAAATGTAAACAGTACAGGTACAAGTAGTAATAAGTGTTGAGTAGTAGTACATCTAAAAATTAACAGATATATCATAGAAAGTGCAACGTATAAGACTACTCTAACAGACAGACAATTAAACTAAAATAGAACAAAAGTAACATTAATGCATCAAAACATAAAGTGCAACTACATTAATGCTATCTACATTAATCCTATATAAAGACATACAAGAAGTGTCTAAACTCTATACAACATCCTCATTATCAGATAACAGAAAAGAAAACTATATCTAATCATCCTCCTCATCATCAGGAATGTCCTCATCCATCGACTTACTACCCTCATAAGGTCTTATGGAGATAATCGAGGGCAAGTAGGAAACTCAACTGAATGATCACCCTTAAAAAATTTCACTAATGACTTGGCATAAGTTGCATCGTAGTCACTCTTTCTCTACACATTTTGTTCTACATGATCATATCTGTCTTTCATATCTTGTATTTGACACTGTATTAAGAACAACTCGGACTGGTGTTCCAAATATCTCTCACTCATCACATACTAAAAAATCAGGAGGTGGAACATAATTATTGGAGGCAGAAGGTGTAGAAGTAGAAGCAGATGGAATGTTAGAAGGTGTACCTTTAGATCTTCCATAAATATCCACATTAGCCTTTCCAATAGGCTTTAGTGGCTTTAATTGTTCCTTCCAAGTCTCATATTTTACTCCAGAGTTCTTCTAGATAGTAAAAATAAGAGAAAGAAAATCCAAACTTGCCGAAGAACTAGATCCAGCGGAGGTGTAAATACCCTTGAATATAAGAGAGCCAACAACAATGGGTTTCAACATCTGAATGCAGTAATTCAAGGTGGCTCTCTCACGAGTCACCTCGCTCAAGTGGATCGAGGGAATTAATCTAGCAGAAATAAAATAGTGTCATGCATTTGATGGAACTTTAAGCAAGGAAGAAGAAAAGTTTACTTTACGTTCAGTCCTGATCTTCCAGACTCCACGCCCATTAGTAATGTATGCAATAATCTCATCAAGCTCGGTGCCAGTAGGCTCAAACTCTGAATAAAAGCAGTCTAGAAGAGGTAAATCATATAACACATTTATCCGCTCGGGGTGAACTCAACTCTTTGTCCTCTAACAAATACTAGCCTCAAGTAAATATGCATATAATTCCGTCATGACATAAATAACTGCTACAACAGTGAAGTACCAAAATTCCTCCCTCTGGTGAGCAGCAATCAGGTGTTGTATCGCTCCACTAGGACTTGAATAGCTCCGCTCCGTAATGAACTTTCGTGACAATAACAATACATCGTATCTGTCCGGAGCCTTACGATTCACGAATTTGGCGGTATCAAAAGTTTCCTTCCCCTTTCCTCTCTTAGTTTTAGGAGCCATTCTTCAAATCTAGAAAAATTTCAAATAAATCATATATATAAGTTTTAAAGGCTCCTAAAAGTATTTTCCAAGCAAATGAAGCTTTCATCTATGGATTTTTCACCACAAATTCCAAAATTTTGCAATTTTCGGCATTCAATCAATGTGAAAGAAATCCATGGTAAAACCAAGAAATCTCTATGCGAAAATGAAGATCTAATCAGGAGAAGATGAAATCTGATGTTTTTGGCCTCTAAAAATTGAGGAATCTCAAACTAGGGTAAGCCTTCAGTGTCACTGTCGAAAACTAGAGGAAGAAAAAAAAGGTAAAAAATGGTGGTGGGTCGGCTTAAATCTCGATTTTCATCCTTATTGAACCGTTCAGCCGGACTGGCGCCTAAGCGCTGATTCTGGCGCCTACAGCGCGTAGGCGCTCTGCTGTGCAAACGGCTGGTGCGTAGGCGCCAATTCTGCCGCGTAGGCGCCAGACCCGAATTTTTGATAATTTATTTTTATGTATGACACAACAAGCCTAAGGCCTCCAAATCAAAATTTAACATTAATTTAGCCACATTCTATTAATTGACTATCCTCCCAGCATCTTCCAAATTCTATTTACTCCATTATAGCTTCAAAACTCCATTAATTCCAACATTCAAACACACCACAATTTTCACCAACATAACACATTTTCATTACTAACAAACAAGTTTTAATACAACAGATATATCAAAGCAATACAATAGATCAAACCAATACTAATATAAATACTAAACTTCTCGTAATACCGAACACACCCTTGACTAGAGTAGACACACTAATTGCAATCACACACATATCTAACACATAAAATCCTCAGAAGCCCTTCCAAGTATTAGTAGTTGTTGGCACAATTATCCCCCACCTTTTCGATTAATAGGAAGTTGCAATCGTACAGGTGGTAGAAAGGAGCACGAGGATAATCTTCAACAACTTTTTCACTAATCCACTTGTTATCGTGATACATACTAACCTGATAATCTTGATAACAAGCTAAATGGTTGAATTAGAGTCTCATCTGTCACTTCAAATGGTCGTATTGGTGGTACATGTCACTTAGCTTGTTGTGCAGAATTCCCAGCTCTTCTTTAATCTTCATCAGTTTGTCGGTGATCCGCTCCAAACTCAATGCTAGGAAGCCATTGAAGTAAGGTTGGGCATCCCCGGGCACAGTCTTCTTCTCACTTGCACCACCGTTGCTTCTACTCCATTTGGGCAAGAAATATCAACTAAGCACTCAACTCCTCTCCAGTTCTTCTCTCAGGCCAAAGTTTGAATTTTTAACTTCAAGGGACGAGATTTGGGGGTTTTAATAGAAAAATTCGGGTTTTACCCATGTAATATAATTGTGGCGCCTAAGCGCCAGATTCTGGCGCTTAGGTACCAGGCTTACGCGTAGGCGCCTCAGGGCTAGTGCTTAGGTAAACATTGTTTCGCATCGCGTCGAATTTTTCTCGTCCAAATCTTGTTTCAATCATCAAATTAGTGTATTTGTGCCTCCTCACATCTATTAGGTCTCAATACTATATCATATAGTCCACAACAACAAAAATCATAAATCAATTCACAAAAATAACTATAGGTTGCCTCCCACAAAACACTTGGTTTAATGCCGTCAGTCTGATGTATCTATGTTTTACTCGGGCTGATCCAACATCAGGTTTTATTCATGCAAAGGTTTGTTTCCACAAATATAAGGTTTTAGTCGATGTCCGTTTACTTTAATTATTCGTTGAGTTTTCATATCTTTAATATCTATAACACCAAAAGAATAAGCTTTTATAACAATAAATGACTCTGACCACTTGGACTTAAGTTTTCAGGGAAATAATTTTAATCGAGTAATGTATAACAAAACCTCTTGTCTATGCTCGAAATCTTTTCTTAAATTCTTTTGGTCATGTCATTTTTTTATCTTTTTCTTATAAATTCTATCATTCTCATAATATTAATTTCTAATTTACTCAAGCTCATTTAACTGCAATAATCGTTTTTCACCAGCTTCTTTCATGTTATAATTAAATTCATTTTTCGCCCAATAAGCCTTATGTTCAAATTCAACTGGTAAGTGACAAGTTTTTCGAAATATGAGTCTATATGGTGTCATTCCTATAAGAGTTTTGTAAGCAGCTCTATAGAACCATAATGTAAATCAAGTCTAGCAGACCAATCCTTCATATCCGGATTCATAGTCTTTTCCAATATGTATTTAATTTCACGATTTGATACGATACTCTGCTAAATCACTTGTTTGAGGATGATAAGTTGTGACAATTCAATAATAAATTTTGTATTTCCTCATTAATATTTTAATCATAAGGTTCCTAAAATGACTTCCCCCATCTATAATGATTACTCTTGGCAAATCAAAATCTAGTAAAAATATTTTTTTAAAAAACTTTAACTACACTTTGAGCATCACAATGAGGTGAAACAACAACTTCAATCCATTTTGAAACATAATCCACGACCAAGCAACTATATAGCAGTTGAAGAAGCTCATCAGTTAAGCACCTAGCAACTTGGTATTATAATAATTGAGAAATACATGAGTGTTCTGTCTTTTGTTGCAAGTAGTCTTTGACAATTGCATTTTTTTTCTCTACCTTTTGTTTTTGCCTTCACAACAATCATTAGAGTCGATGTGGTATAAGCTGTTTTTGAGTTGAACCATATAAATCTTGTTGCTTGTTAGCCTCATCCTAACTATTTAAAAAGATTAGCTTCAATCATCTAGATCGAATTAGTTTGATTGAATCTATGTAGATATTGCGGCTGTGCATGCAAAGTGTTTTTACCTGGAGAGGGTCACATATGAAAGCTATGGTACAGATCTTTTCTACAAATGTTTTGCATATTGCTTCTCTATGTTGCTATTAATAGAAAGAACTGCCCCCTCCAAAATTTGCCATTTAAAGATTTACAGATATCTAACTGATCTAAACCGCTGAAAATGGCCTTGTTGTAAGAGTGAGTTGGGTATCATGATTAGTAGACAAGTTTGATATCACGACTCGACTTGGGGGTTTAGAATTTTCAAGGCGAGAACAGACGGTAAGACAGTGAAAATTAAATTTCTCTATTTTTATTTTCTATAGAATATTTAGTTATCCAAAAATAAGTAAAAGATCTGCTACAAAACATCAAGTATCATAAGGGGATTAGCTCCATCATAGTCATCATACACTTGCAAACAATCTATGTAACCAATCTGATTCTTATTTTTATAGCATTCAATATATAATATAGTACATTGAATTATGTTATAGATGGATATATAAAAAAATCGGTAACATGGAATGCAATCTCATCAATTGAGCTTAAAGTGCAAATAAATCATTTTTCTAATCTTGTAATATAAAATCTATCTGAACAAACCACAGGATCTATCAGGTTTAGATGAGGACAAACACTATTAAACTTTAAAAGTACGAGCACTTATCTCTTTCTGTTGGCTTGAAATCCAATATTTTATCCTGACTTCATCTTTTTTAGTGGATACCTTTAAAAAATATTCCTAAAAATAATCTTATGCGTAATTGGTACTTTTATGCCCAAATCAATATATACTAAGCAAAACACAAATCCTAATTACTATCTATTTGTTTACTTAAATTTTACTTGATTAAATTAATGATTGTAATAATTTTTATTTTAAATTTAATACATTGTTCTACTTAAATTATTAATCCTTCAAATTTGACACCTATTTTAATCTCTTTATAAAATTAAAACCTTATTTAATATACTATGTTCAGTTTTAAATTCCTAATTCATTAGTAATATACGCTAGCAATACTCGTAACTTTAAATAAGTTATTGTAATTATTTATTTTATTATTATTTTCGTAATCATATAACTAATCTATATGCTTTTTATAGATAGTTTGATTTCTTGCCAGAAATTTTATACGAGACACTACGCTATTTTAATGTGATACTTTAAAGATGAAAAAAGTAAGTGTATTTTTAAATTTATTTTCATGAATTTCTTTATATTGTAATAAGATTCTCATTTTCTTGTTTCCAAAAATTTCATGTCATATCCATATCTATACTCTTCGCTGCTGACATACCTTCTTGAATTTTCTTACTCACAATTGAGCAAAACTTGACTGCAGTGGCCTATATGATATTGTGGCCTTGTAATTACTAACAAATCATGTTTTTTGTGGTTTAAGGGGCGTTTTTTTATGTTTATCATTACACTTGTTTAAAAGTAGGTTTAAGTTAAAAAAATTATCTTCTTGATTTCATTTATAATGAGCATTTTTTCTAGTGACCATGGCTATCGTGAATGAAATTACTGTTCAGTTCGGGTAATTCGTGAATATTTTCATAAAAAATTTCTTGAGGGTGTTTTATTTCCCCATTTTATATATTAGAGATGCCATGCTTAGGCCAAGTTTTGTTTATGGCACAAGTGCTGCTAGAGTTCCATTTTGCATAGTTATCCAATGGCGCTGTACGGAAGGGGTATTTATTCCTTTGGTCTAGCATTGTAGGGGCATTTATTTCCTTTGGTTTGGAGCCTTTTTGTGTGGAGCCTCCTTTGTTTGGATAAACCAATTTCTTCTATTGAGTGGACCTCAATACTTCAATGTTTATTGTTTGGTAAAATTCAATCATCAGCAGTGGTTTTCGTTCATAGTTTTTTTGGCGAGCTAAGTTGAAGTGAACCAACTAAAATATAACATCATTGTTTGATAATATTGTTCTTTTCAAACACCTATTGTTATTGTATTTTGCCTTTTGTCCTGAATAGATCTTTTAGCTTTGTATTATTTTATGTTTTTTCATGTTCTACATTGATATTGTTGTCCAGAGTTAAAATTTTTTTTTCAATGTGTGGATGGTTAGTAATTTCCTTGAGTAGTATGGATACCTGGTTCTTGTAGCTTGTAAGTTTCTCCATAACCTGGGAGCTGGGCTAGTAGAATGAATATTGAATATATAGATATATGAAGAGTGTTTCCAATATGGAATTTGTTCACAACTTCACTTTTTGTGATTGGTGATGATACTTAAACCTATGTTGCTTATATTGATTGTTTCATGTTCATCTTAGGCTCCGCGATCAATTTGATATCAAAGCTAACTCCTATCCAATTAGTTTGTCACTGTATGCGTCCACCATCTTTTTCTGTTTCTATAATTGCAGCGATTTGTAGTATTATTGTTAATAGTGTACTGATTATTTCAGTCCATTCAAATCATTGCAAACTAAAATTCTCTTGTTTAGATGCAGGGAATTAAGAATGCTCTTGCATCATAACATCGTACGTGAAAAAGGGGTTGACCCTTAATATAGACAAGTGATGCTTAAGCTTTTAATTTAGTGTGTCATTCACTAATATATAAGGATTACTTTGGCCCCACAATATCTGAAATTAGGGGCTGAGTGGCTTTAATTGGTTGAGCAGACTTACTGGAGCGGGCGACTCACTTTAGCTACGTGTGGGTGAGTGTGGGCTATTAATGCTGAAAATTTTCTGTTTGAGCGTGAATTTATGATATGTGAATAATTTTTATTTAGGGGAGAGTGTTGAGATGCACAAGATAGTGAAAAAAAAAAGCCTCTTACATAAAAAATGAATTAAGAGCTTTTATTGTACCTATCAACTCAAGTTTGGGTTGATGGGGTATCCCTTTGCTAACATATTTGGTTTCACATCGGAGAAATAGATTAATAAGTTTCTCAATTTGAGATTCTGATATATGTTTACAAACATCGAATTGATTCAGGCATATTTTTCCCAAAGGAACTGAATCATCTGCTTTGGTTGATTGATTCCTTTTGTAGAAAACCTCTGTGAGGTCCTGCAGAGACACAAGGCAGATTGAACTGGCAAAATGTGGTTATTTGTTAAGAAGCAAGAAATTCTGCCTGAATGTTCAGTTCGACGCCTTGTTTTTCACTGGCAAAAGCTACAGCGGGCAATAATGAGGAGGGTTTGACTTGGTAGGTTTTTTCTTCTCTTCTACTCAAGGTAGATTTCTTATGAGTATTTGCACTAGGATTCTTCCCCACCTCTTTTTAACTTTGCCATTGGGTGGTCAAATTTTAAACCTGTTTTAGTACTGGAGCTGTGCATAATGTATTTATACTCATTTCTACATCTTCTTTTGTTTTTACTTCATATACCATGTACTGCAGATGCTAGGAATTGGGCCCAGCAGCCACCTATAATTGAATTAGCTAATTTTGATGAAAGACTTTCTTGTTATGTATATTTTAATGCAGCTGTACTTAACATTTGCTTATCATTTTTTATTTATTTTTAATTATATTATTGAGTTATTATTTCATCATCAAGTGCGTGGGAGGCTCACATGGGAATATTCTTATCGGTGTTGCCAGTATGATTTTCGATGAGTTCACTGTAAATTTTTGCCAAAAAAAAAATTTTGTTCTGGTAATACAGCTTTGTGGTTTAGTTGTAAAGAATCATAGAAACACTAACGTTTGACGTTTGACATTTGTCAAATTTTATATACTGATTTTGATTATTTTTTTTATCATTAAAAAAAAAACAAATCAAGCAACTTATATTAATTCTAACATGTGTGCACAAAATGAAATCTTATTTCCCCGACTACTTTGCAATCACTACAGGACTGCTATCTAGATGGTAACAATAGCAGAATTTTTCCATCTCCAAGTTGATGCTTTTTGGGCATGCAAATTTGACTTCTTCAGCATGCACCAATATGTCTAGATTTTATAAAGTAAAAATATATTGCAATTTTTAGTAGTATTCAATGCTTACTATCTTTAGCAAGTTAAAAGTATTAATATTATAGTATTTTACTGTCAATTGGGTCTAATATTGAAGGCATAAGGCACATCATAAGGGTGAACTGGGTGTGCATATTTTTGCACTTCAGTATGTTTTCGAAAATTAACTAATTCAAACTCAGTTTTTAGGTGTTATGATGTGATTTGTAAGCACGGTATATTGAAATCACTCGAACACAAGCCAGAAATGTTCACTTACTAGAGGTTAAGTTGTATTTTCTATAGCTCTAAAAAATCTTATAAGCAAATGTTCGAAGAGTCATTTTAGAAGATACCTTATTGTGTATATTGTGCCGCCAATGATGTAATTTGAGTCTCTCTCCTTTTTCTTTTTCTCCCCCCCCAATCTTCTCAATTCTAAGCTCTATGAGACCTTCTAAGTTTTATTAGAAGAATTCTAACTATATCAAATTAATCTGAAGTAAATACTAAGCTTTTTGAATATTAATAACCAAATAGTAAGCATTTTGAATATTAATAACCAAATAGTAAGCATTTTGAATATTAATAACCAAATAGTAAGCATTTTGAATATTAATAACCAAATAGTAAGCATTTTGAATATTAATAACCAAATAGTAAGCATTTTGATTTTCTTAGATTACCATGACACTGAGAATGAGCAAGGGAAAGAGGAAAGTAAATTTTGATGATTAAAAGTTTTTCAACTATAAGACTAATATTTGTTTCAGTAGTCTGCTTGCAACAAAGAAAGTAATTCCGGATCAAGCATTTAAAAAGGCAGGTGTAAGGAAACTTTTGAAGACTACGTGTTTGTTCGCGGGTAAATGGTGGAATTTACTCCAAGGAAAATTTATGAATTTTATCAGTTAGAGGATGCGTATAGCTGCTACTACAAATCATTTTTTGATACAAATGAGGCCTTAGATGAAGTTATTACTTTTTGTACTGATGGAAGAGGAGCTTGGAAGGTGAAAAATGATGTTAAGGTAAAATTTCCTCTTTATATGTTAAATGTAGTATCTAAGGCCTGACACTACTTTATTTCTGGTAGAATGATAACAACAAATCACCATAGTGAGGTTACAAAAGATAGAACCATCTTGAACTTCTGTATCCAGCAGATGAGAAAGATAGATTTAGGCTCTATTGTTTATAGAAATACTCATTTGATTGCTTTGGGAGAGACTACTAGTGGTTTAGCACACCATGCCCTGATCTTCACAGTATGTGAACATGCAGGAGTTGATTTTAGAATGTATGAGGAGAAGATTGAACCTCTAAAACTTATTGAGCCTGCCAATATTAAGACTTATGAATCTCATGTTGGTTGGAGATCTGGAATCAGGACTAGGGATATTCCTTCTACTTCAAGTACCATGACTTCTAGTACCCCTACTCTCTAGGAACCTATGAAGCAGATGATGATCCAACAGGGAGATAACTTAAGAATGCAAAGTAGAATGGAAAATATGGAGGTCAGAAATGCACACAATGATGATTTGACAAGACTAAAGTTTGAATATGATGTTGTTTATGATGATGTGATGGTTAGATACATGAGGAGTGGCCACTCAGTTCAGTTTCCTAGTCACCATATTTTTACCCCATATCAGTAGCAGAATTTGAATGTGGAAGAAGAAGAAGAAGAAGATGATTTCTGATGTTTTAGTTAGTTTTTTGTTTGGTTTATGTTTGGTTGTACTTTATTGTTGTAGTTGTTTGTTTTTAGAGTGTGACACTTTATTTTAAATATTATGTTGTATTGTGAACAATAGATTTTGACAGTGTTTTTACATTGGAAATCATTTTACTACTATTGTTAGTTTTTAGTACTTTGATGAAAGTATTTGTAGTTAACTCTTTCTCAACAAATTCTTATATGTATTATGTGTTATTTAATGTTTTAAGTCTTGTAGCTTTTCATATTAGCACTTACAATATTTCAAAGTTAAGTTTCAGAACCTTCAATAGGTAACTCTTTCCTTTATGTATTAAATGTTTTCTTTCATTCTTTAATTTTTTCAATTTTTCATACTAAATTTTTTAAAAAATTAAGTTTGGGGGGAAAGAAAAATTCCTTTTTAAAGAAAAGAAACTTAATTTAATTTGTCCTCAATTAGCTATATTTTCAAAATATTTTAAAATTTAACATGTCCTTCGGTATTAGAGGGTAACTTTAGATAACTATATTTGTGTTTCTAAATATATAGTAAACCCAAGTGAAAATTTTCAATAATAAAGGTTAATTTTTGAGATTAAGATATTTTGTATGATAGAATAAGACTATGTTTTTCTATTGCAATAAAGAAATTTTTATTTTTGAAATATTAAAAATCTTAGAGATTCATGTAAGAGGAAAATAAAAAAATTTTATGAAAAATCTTTAAAGCTAATATAAATTTATAATCTGAAGAAATGTGAAAAGTTTTTTAACTTTAAAAATAAGATAGTGAAGTTCAAAATCATGAAAGGTTATCAAGATATAATAATCCTCACATAAAAAAAAAGAAAAAAAAAGAAAAAGGATTGAAAATGATCTTGAAAAGAAAAGAAAAGAAAAAAATGAAAAGAAAAAGATGTGACGAGAAGCTTGAGGAGATGCCTAATTAAAAATTGGCTTCACTTGAATCAAGTTAAAGAAGAAGACTTGGCTACATATTCTAAATTTATATTTCATTATTAGCATATTTACTAGTAAGTTTTATGAAGTTCTTTTTCATTTGGATATTCTAATTGGCTTTAATCGGAATCATTTGCAATTTTTCTTGAAAAGAATAGAGAATCAAAATTCTTGGACTTGACTACTAGATATTCTTATACCTTTAGTATTAACTGGAGTCATTTTACATTTTTCTTAAGTTATACTATTGTATTTAGTGGACTAAAATATGGAAATCTTGAAGTTAAATTCTTCGCCATGAGTCATATCTTCGTCATGAGTCATATTTTTTATGTAGTAAAGGAGTTACTTGATGACAAGTAACAATTATGTTTGGGGTAATTTGATACACAAAAATATATACATTTTTAAATCTATATTTTATCCTCATTTTGGTGATATTGCACTTTAAAGGAATGTATTTATCTTGTTTTATTACAGATTTATCTTGTTTCATTACAGGTTGATTTTTCAGACTTGGAGCAAAAATAAAGCAAAATTGATGGAATTTGGAGTCAAAATAGAGTTTTTGAAGAAATGTTCAACACTGACGACGCCAGACTAGGCAGCGACGACGCTAGAGTGGGCGCTGACGGTGCCATTTGACAGAGAGCGCGGTCTAATTAAATGGCCTCTGACATCGACGCCGCCAGAATGGGCACAGACGGTGCCAGTATAGGTGCAGGCCCTATTTATAGAAGATTCAACAAATTTGGATGCTTTTTGAAGAGTTTTTTGATGCACATATTGGCAAACTAACGTAAGACTCTATTTAGAGCCAAAATTGATCAGAAAAGACGGCAAACTAACGTAAGACTCTATGTAGAGCCAAAATTGATCAGAAAAGACCACCTTTGCGCCCCTTTGCGCCCCTTTGCACCCTTCAACCGCTTTCCACTCTCTTCCACGCTATTCCACATTCTACTCCACATTCCTTATAGCCACTTAGAGTCCCTTTAGTAATTTCTTTTCCTTATAGTTTTGAGTTTTTGTGGTGAGCTTAAGTGTGAATTCTTCTCTAAGAGTGTTTGAGAGGAAGAGAAGTGAGAGATTTCTTCTGCTTTCATTTCCTAAGAGAGGCTACAAGTGATTTGCTTTGAGAAAGAGTTTCAGATAAGTGTTATTTATTTATTATTGTTGTATGAACTTTTATTTATGTATGAAATTTATGTTTTATTGTATCTTTCTCATGAATTCTGAGTAGTTTTCTTTATCTTTCTCCCTACTCTGAGATATGGTGAAATGAAGAGATAATTTAAATGAGATAATTTAGAAGTGTCAATGTTAAAATATAAAATAAATTATGATGGTTTTTCAACTCCCTTCTTATTTGACTGACTTTTCGATCTGACCAATTGAATTATTAAAATATGTTGTGAAACATATGATCCGGGAAATGGAGTATGAGTTCTACAAAACAGTGGGAATCACATTTAACTCCATGAAGGAATGTTTCATTCATGGAATTAAGTACAAATAATTGGGTAATATATATTGTTGGGCATAGAATTTGAGATTTTTAGGGTGATAGACTAAAATCCCTAATTTGATCTTAGTGTTTAAGAACTAAAGTGAGAGTTAGCCTTCAGGGGAAGGGAAGTGGGAGCTCTGGAGTGAGAGCTAGTATCCTTCTAGCCTAGCCATGAATTTAGGGACTAAACCTGAGATTAGCCAATGATTTTCTACAACACTGAAACACGGTAGATAAGTAAAATTGCTCATATTTTGCACAATAAATATATAGACTGTTTATCTCATCTCATTTCACCAAAAACTCATTGTAGTGGGAAAGATGCTTTTTCATATTAGAAAACTTCTTCACATGAACATAGTTTAGTAGTTACTGTTTTAAACTTTGCATCTAAATTTTATTAGTAGTTAATAATTTAGTTATGATAGTATCTCAAACAATCAAAATTAGTCACAGTAATTTCATTTTATTTTTGTGAATTTCTTAGTTAATTTTTCATTTTGAATTTTAACCTTCCTTGTGGGATCAATATTTGTGACTTAAATAGAAAATCTTATATTACTTGATAACGATACGTATACTTGTGTAGAATCCCAACATTAATTGCTTACGTTTTTATTCATAAAATACCACATCAAGATTTTGGCATCGTTGTAAAGCGGAGTCAGCTTTATAAATTTTACACTGCTATATTTTTGGGAATCAAATCTCAAGATGAGGATAAAATTCAAGATGAATCTATGGAAGTGAGTGAATAAGATTTAGATTATGTTTAGAAAAAAATTGAAATGTTAGATCGTACAGAAAGTAATAAGAATTCAGTTTTATCTATTGAGAAACCTCCTGAACTAGAACTGAAAACACATTCTACACATTTATATCCTCAGAATTAACTGATAAGCACGAACAACAATTGTTGGAAACTTTGAAAAGATATAAAAAAGTCTTTGGATAGACATTAGCTAATATTAAAGGAATCAGTCCTTCAATTTGTAATTATAGAACTTTATTGGAAGGTCCACATGATCCAAGAGCTGATCCTCAAAGGAGAAACACAATGATGAAAGAAGTTGTTAAGAAATAAATTTTAAAATGATTAGATGTTAGAACAATATTTTCTATTTTAGACAGTGCTTGGGTAAGTACAATTCACTGTGTTTCAAAGAAAAGAGGAGTGACTGTAGTAACAAATGAGATTAATAAATTAATACCAACAAGACAAGTCACTAGATGATGAATCTGCATAGTTTATAAAAAATTAAATACTGCCCCCAAGAAGGATCATTTTCCTTTACCCTTTTTGGAACAGACATTGGATAGGTTGACTGGACACATATTTTTGTTTTCTAGTTGGATATACCAATTATCATCAAATACCTATTTCTCCAGAGGATCAAGAAGAAACAACATTTACTAGTCCTTATGAAACTTTTGCTTTTCAGTGAATGCCCTTTGGATTATGTAATACACATGCAACATTTCAAAGATACATGATGTCAGTTTTTAGTGATTTAATTGAAAAACAGATTTAAGTCTTTATAGATTATTTTTTTGTGTTTGGAACTTCATTTAAAATATTTCTAAATCATTTAGAGAAATTTGTTGAATGATGTGAAAAGACTAATCTCGTATTGAACTGAGAAAAATGTCAATTTATGGTTGTAGGAGGAATTGTGCTTGGACATAAAATTTCAAAAAATGATGTGGAAGTAGATCCTGCAAAAATTCAGGTTATGTCAAACTTACCTCCGCCTATCAATGTAAGAGGAGTTAGGAGCTTTTTAGGACATGCTGATTTTTACAGGTGATATATTAATGATTTTTCAAATATTACTAAACATTTATGCCAACTTCTAGAAAAAGATATAAAATTTGATTTCGATCAAGATTGCCTTACAGGCTTTGAAACTTTAAAGGAAAAATTGATCACTGCTCTTTATAATTGTTTCACCTGATTGGGAGAAACCTTTTGAATTAATTTGTGATGCTAGTGAATATGTAATTGGAGTTGTATTAGTGCAAAGATATGATAAGATTTTTAAAGGGATATACTATGCTAGTAAGACTCTTAATGATGCTCAGATTAACTACACCATCACTGAAAGAGAGTTGTTAGTCATTGTGTATGCTTTTGATAGTTTAGGTCATATCTATTGGAGTTAAATATGTTGTGCAAATTGACCATTCGTTTATTAAATATTTGATGCTAAAAAAGGATGTGAAACCAAGATTAATTCGATGGGTACTTCTGATGTAAGAGTTTGATTTTGTAATGGTCGATAGGAAAGGGATTGATAATCAAATTGTTGATCATCTATCTCGGCTAGAACATGAAGAATACTTGACATGGAAAAAGAAATTAATGAAAATTTTCCTGATGAAAAACTTTATGCTATAAAAGGATGGGAAATACCTTGGTATGCTGATATTGTAAATTATATTGTTAATGGTATTTTATCATATGGATTAAAAAAATAACTAGAAAAGAAATTCATTCATGATGCAAAGTCTTATTTTTGGGATGATCCCTATTTATATAAATAATGCAAAGATTTAATAATCAGACGATGTGTGCCTTACAAAGAAATTCAAAAAATTATCTGAAAATGTCATTATTCTAAATTTGGAGGTCATTTTGGGAATGATAGAACTATTCATAAAATTTTTCAATCTGTATTTTAATGGCCTACTCTATTTAGAGATCTTAATATATATATAAAAACATGTGATCGGTGTCAAAGAGTAGGTAATATTTCAAAAAGAAATGAAATGCCTCTAAATTTTAATTTGGAAATCAAAATTTTTGATGCATGGGGATTGGAGTTTATTGGACCATTTATACCTTCATTCGTAAATATATAAGTATTGATTGTAGTGGATTATGTTTCAAAATGGATTGAAACAATCACTTTATCTCAATGTGATGCTCAGAGTGTTTCAAATTTTTTAATTAAAAATATTTTTATAATATATGAAATACAGAGAGTAATCATTACCGATGGAGGACCTCATTTTAGAAATGCAACAGTCTAACAATTGCAAGGTTGGTAGAAAAATATAATATAATGCATAAAATCTAACAATTGTAAGGTTGGTAGAAAAATATAATATAATGCATAAAATTACAACTGCTTATCATCCCTAAACTAGTGCTTTAGCAGAAGTATCTAATCGTGAAATTAAGAGAATTTTGGAAAAATAGTGTAAATCCTAGTAAAATGGATTGATCTGCTAGATTAGATACGACGTTATGGGTATACAGGACAACTTATAAGACACCTATAGGTGTCCCATTATAGATTAATTTTTGGGAGACTTGTCACTTGGTAGTAGAGTTGGAGCAAGAAGCTTGTTGAGCTATAAAGGAATTTAATTTCAATTTGAAAGAAGTTGGTGAGAAAATATTATTGCAATTGAATGAGCTTTAAGAATATAGAAATGAATCTTACGATAATGTTAGGATTTTTAAGGAAAGAATGAAAGAATGCATGATCGAAAGATAATAAAAAGGGAATTTGAACCTGGACATAAAGTTTTATTATACAATACAAAATTGAAACTATTTCTTGGAAAACTGAAGTCCATGTGGAAAGGGCTATTTAAAGTTGTAAAAATCTATCCCTATGGAGCTGTTAATATTGAAGATCCTAAGACTGGAAGGATATTTAAAGTAAATGGGCACAGATTGAAACCATATTTTGATGGTTAAAGACCAGTTTTTAAAGAAACTGTAAAGTTGGTTCACCAAGAATAAAAACAGGAAAGTCAGGCTGACGATATTAAACCAAGCACTTTGTGGGAGACAACCCATGCTTATCGTTCCCATACTTATCGTTGTTTAATTTGATTTTAAGTTTTTGTTCAGAATATTTTACATAATATTTATATTTAATTTTTTCTAGAGTTTGTGTATTTGAGAAAATTGAAATTGAGAAAATATTTAAAAACAATTTTTTTTACCAAAATTTATTTTTCTTACCAAAATTTATAGAAGAATTTAGAATTTTTTTTAATGAAGTCGAAAGTGCAAATGTTTTGGAACTGGCACATGATGCGCCACATTGGCGCATGATGCGCCACATTCCAAAGAGCTGGCGCATGATGCGCCAGAATTGGTGCTGCGTCACGACGACGAAAATGACTTAAAATGTTTGAAAAGGTAGTTTTTAGCAGTCTTTGGCGTGTTCTTTTCCTTATAAGTCCCAAAAAATGATTCTAAAGTCCATTTTAGGGGCGAAAACGAGGAAAGAGTCACTAGATTTCAATTATAATGGTGTCCCACTCTAAAAACTCCACTAGATTTAGAATTTTTTAATTGGAGAAATTTTATCAGTTTCAATGCACAGAAGTTTCATGATCATGTTCTATTGAAGAAGAGGCTAATCAAAGAAAGGGGGGTTGTGAAGCGAGGATTCAATACACCAAATACTTGAGTGGAAGAGATTATTAAGCATAGACAATGGGATGTGCTTTGTTACACTACTACCGCCGTTGTCCCCGTGGTGAAAGAGTTTTATGCAAATCTACCTGAAATCAACCAAGGAATTTTCTATGTGAGAGACAGGTTTGTGCAGTTCACTCCTTCAAGAATAAATGAGATGTTTATGATTGAAATTGTGATTATTTGTCATCACACAAATTTTACTCCTATGAGAGATAATATGAATAAACTCTATCAATACCCTATGGATGAAGATGTGAATTCAGAGCTCAAAGATGATGGAAATGTTAGTTTTTCGTCATCATTGTTAAATCATACTTCTAAGGCATGACACTTCGTTATTGCATAAAAATTACTTCATACTATGAAA
The DNA here is from genome assembly GCF_001263595.1 of Phalaenopsis equestris. Lineage (NCBI taxonomy): Eukaryota > Viridiplantae > Streptophyta > Magnoliopsida > Asparagales > Orchidaceae > Phalaenopsis > Phalaenopsis equestris. Next base: position 75,631 of record NW_018165593.1, on the reverse strand, counting down.
ATTAGTAAGGTAACTATGGAGAGTGTTATTCTGGATTACTGTATTCAAACTAGAAAACCTGTTGATATTGGAGCAATCATTGTGAAATCAGTTTTGGGTATGATTGTTAATGGATCTGCAACTGGACTTAGACATCCATCCACTATTTTCCTACTATGTAGTCAATCACAAGTACCTTATGAGAGTTGGGAAAAAGTGTTTCTTCCTTGGAAGCCGATGGATGCAGAAGTGTATTGCAACTGTATTGGAATGGGAGATAAGAATGATATGAATGTACTAGTGGATCAAACATCTCAGAATTCATCACTTATTCTGCCTTACTTCAGATCAAACACACTTTTGAAAAGGATAAAGAAGATAGAAAAAGAGGTGCAATTGAGAATTTTTTTAAAATGTTGGATCACTTGGATTGGAGACTTAAAGAATATTTTTGGCATAATGGTTGTATTGAAGATGGTTTGGTACGTATGTTCAAGAAACATGCTTGGATTGGGAAGGATTCGACTGATGAGTTTCCTTATCGACCCTTCTACAGCTTGTATGCGCAGTACCAATTTATGGGAGATATATAAGAGGACGAGAGTGAAGAAGATGTTTGAACTTAATCTATGCATGAAACATTTTGCTTAGTACTACTTATTTTAGTTATTTTGTTGTGTTGGATTGCATTTACTTTTATTTTTGAACTGTATCAATGTTTATGTTTGGTATTTTATGGTTTAGATTTCAGTGTTAGGATGTTTTGGTTTGCTTTGAACAATAAAATAGATGTTTGTTGGCTTGAAAAATGTTAGTTTGTAATAGCACTAATTTTATAACTAAAAGTGAGTTTTGTGTTGTTTGTGAAAGATTGATATTAGAGTAATGTTTATATATGCTTATAAAGGTTCATTTGGGTTAGTTAGAGGTAGAAGTAAAGATATACGGAGTAGATTTTCACAAAAAAATGAAATATGAAAAAATTAAGGTGTTGGCACAAGATGCATCAGTTTATCAGTTTACAGAGAGTTGGCGCATGATGCGCAAAATTCCCGAAAATACCAAATTGCCTAAAAAACTACAAAATTGTAGAGTAAAACTCCATTTTTACTGCTTGGGTCGTCTCCTACCTCTAAACCTTGACCTAGGACTTCACATTGAGTGCGATCACATTGAGCGCGATAGAGAGGACTTCACATTGAGCGCGATAGAGAGATTTTGGATGCTAAAAACCATAGATTTCATCTTTTTTTGGTAATAGCTTCACTTTAACTTAAAAATTTTTTATTTTCACCATGAATTTTTTCTATATTTTGGAAAATCCAAAATTTAGGATCTATGATGAAAAAACTTGAAGAAAACTCATGGTGAAAAGTTTCCTACCAAATAATTTTACTTGGGGAGTTAGATTTTTGATTTTATAATTTATTTAAAATTTATTTGGATTTTAGTAGAATTTCAAATGGGTCCATGAGTGAAGAGAGGAAGGCTGTCAGATGATTTTGATGCACAAAGACTTATTAATTTAAAGGCCCAACACAATTATACACTCGAATAAGTCAAGAAAAATGATCATGGAGCGGGCATGTGCTAACCCGAGTGGCAAGATCGAGAGCTTGATCCTTGCCAAAAATTAGGAACGGTTTTGCTACTTTACTACAGTTGCGATTGTGCCAGTGATTCGACAGTATTTTTGCCAACTTGAGGTTCACTGCTGGTGTCACATCCTTGTGAGAGGTAAGCAAGTTGAATTTATTGTAGAAAGGATCAATGCTTTTTATGGGCTGAGGAATGTAGTTCACGACGAATACACTGCATTCGTGATGATTGATTCATCACTGAATGAAATGATTGCCTTTCTGACTGATGGAAGAGGAGAATGTAGGATTAAAAATAATAAAATAGTTAACCGCTCCGCTTCCATGTTGACTATTTGGTTAATGGTATGTCACCACTTCATTTCTGCTAAATTATTACCAACAAATTATTTGGCCAATGTAACAAAGGATAGAGCTGTATTGAATTATTGTATTCAGAACATGAAAGCAATAAATGTTGGTGCTCTCATAGTTCATCATGCACGGAGCATAGCTAACAACTCTACAACTAGTGGTTTGGGCTACCTGATACACCAAAATAATATATTATTTTAAGTACCTATTTTATGTTTGCTTTTAGTGATATTGCACTTTAAAGAAGGGTATTTTTGTATTTTTTTGTAGGTATATTATTTTTATAAAATTTGGAGCAACAAAGCCAAAAAGGATGAAAATTGGAGCCAAAAGAGCCAGATTGGGGCATGATGCGCCAAAATCCAGAGAGCTGGCGCATGATGCGTCAGGGAAGATTTTTTCAAATTAAGGCGGTTCGAGATGAATTTTTCTGCAAATTTCAAAAGAATACTTGTTCTACACACCACTTGGAGTACTTCAATGCATCTAGACACGGCTCACCCATTTGAATGCTCTTTTATGAAGGAATATGACACTTGGATCTAATGAAACATCATTTGAATTCAAAAGAGTTGAATTTTGGAGGGAATTTTGAATTCTTTTCCAAAGAAGGCAACCCGAAATAAAAAAAGAAGACTTCTCATTTGTATGTGTGACGTGAGAGAGAGAGAGAGAAAGTGGCGTGAGTTAGATAGAGAGAGAAGAGGAGATTTTCTTCTAGGGTTGTAAGAGGAGAGGGAAGGTAGAGATTTCTTCTTCATTACATTTCTAAGAGAGAATTGTGAGTGATTTTAAAGAGAGAAAGGCTTTGAGAGAACTTCTAGGGATTTACTTGAGAAGGATTGTGAGTTTGTAAACTTATTTTTATACATCAAAATTTGTGTTTTATCGTATCATTTTCATGAATTCTAAGTAGTCTTCTTTATCCTTCTTTCTGCCTTGAAGATATGATTTTGTGAAGAATAGATTTTGTTTTCTACGGTTTTAAATGATAATACTTTCTGATGATTTGAACTCTGACCTTCATTCACTTTTTGATCTGGACAATTGAAATGTTAAAACTTGTTGAGAGACATATGTTCTTAAATGAGATATGATTTTTACAACATAATTGGGAGAATCACATTTTATTTCATGGGAGAGTATGTCATCCATGGGATTGGGTGGAAATAAATAGGGAAATATAGTTAGTTGGATGCATAATTGGAGATTTTAAGGTGACAGATTAAAATCCCTAATTTGGTTTAGTTGATTGGAAACTAATGCAAGATTGTTAGCACTCGGGAGAGGGAGTAGTGAGAGCTCTAGAGTGGCAGACGGTATCCTCCCAACCTACCCACGGCATTCCTTATAAAGGAGAAGAATGTTTTCTTAAATTTGAACTTTACGTAATAACATAAACTTTGTTTAATTTTCACAATTTTACTTTTGAAAGTTTAGTATTTAGTTTAGTTTAATTTACTTAATCTTACTTCTACATTTTAATTAGTATTCACTTGAGTAGTCAATTTTCAAACTTCACACTTTTACCTTTATATTTTGTTTTTAATATAAAATAATTTTCATAATTTACTTAAGGATATTCCAACTTCCCTGTGGGATCAATATCTAGGACTTCATTAGAGCCCTTTATTACTTGAATGATACATATACTTGCATTGCTATTTAAGAGAGATTTGGCAGTTTAAAAAGATTTTTAAAGGTTAAATTATATTTATAAAAAGTATTTTTGTTAGGATCATATTGCATATTTATTCTAAGTTTACTTGCATCAAGTTTTTGACGTCGTTAAGTGGTGTCATCTTAATATATATTTGCATATACAAATCTTCGTGTCAAATTTTTAGGGTCGTTACTGGGAAAGTAATGGAAAATATTAGTATTTTATTTTATTTTATTTAAAAAAAAGGATTAAAAAAGAGTGTTTGTAGTTTAATTTGAACATTCTTTTATTTTAGTGTGTTTGCTTATTTTAATTACTTATTTTATTCAATTTATGCATAGTATAAGCTGAAAATTTAGTACCTTACAACTCTGAGTTAGAAAGAACTATTAGAAAAATTCGAAAATAACAAAAAGAGAAAGATCATATTAGTAAAATAGCTTTCAATTTAAATAATATTGGAAATGAAAATGAACATAATCAGAGACCTTTAAGAGAGTATGCTAATCCTACAACGGATGAAATTCTTTTGAGTAACAAAACCCTGGTGTAGTCTTGATGTAGTTGTTAATTCATTTGAACTTAAAGCTGCTACTATCCAAATGGTATAAAATAATCAGTTTGGAGGAACGCATACTGAAGATCCCAATTTACACCTTGCTAGTTTTTTAGAATTGTGTGCTACATTTAAATATGATGGAGTGTCAAATAATGTCGTCTGGCTTAGACTTTTTACTTTTTCACTAAAATATAAAGCTAAGATGTGGTTAAACTCATTAGCACCTGGATCTATCAAAACATGGGGAGATTTATCAGAAAAATTCTTATCTAAATATTTCACACCTTCAAAAACTGCTAAGCTTAGAAATGATATCACATCTTTGTGTCAGTTTGAACGAGAATAAATTTATGAAGCCTGAGAAAGATTCAAGGATCTACTTAGAAAGTGTCCTCACCATGCGCTGCCAGATTGGTTAATAATTCAAACTTTTATAATGGGTTGGGTTGATCTCTTAGATCGATAATTGACGCTACTACTGGTGGATCATTAATGCCAAAACCATTCGATGAAGCATATTCATTAATTGAAGAGATGGCTATTAATAATTTTCAATGGCCCTCTGAAAGCGTAAATTAGAAAAAAGTAGCTAGTATACATGATTCTGATGTTATATTTATTTTAACTGCCTAAATAGTTTTTATATCAAAGAAGATAGATCAATATGGATTGAATTATTCCCAAACAATAGCTGTGCTTGAGGAAAACTCATTGAGTCAAATGATATAATCTCAATCTTCTTATGAGACTTTAAATGCAACAAACAATCATTCTAATAATCCTTATGCCAATTATTATAATCCTGGTTGGAAGAATCATCCAAATTTTAATTGGAGTAATAATAATTCTAATGCTGCAAATCTGCAATGGGAAAAAAACACTGCGAACCCGTTGCGAAACTCCAACAATCAAGGGAACCAAGCTTATAAACTTTATAACCCCCAGGTTTTAATAATTTGTAGAGGAAGGAGAAAAAGTTATCAATGTAATAATTGATATTATAAATGAGTAGTCAACTAAAAAGTCAAGGAGCTGCTATCAGAAACATGAAAAATCAATTGGGATGTATTGCTACTACACTTAGAAATAGACCTCCAGGAGCATTGCCTAGTAATGTTGAAGTAAGTCCTAAAGATCAGAACAAAGAGCGAATTAAAGCTATTCAACTAAGAAGTGGAAAAGAAATAGAAAAAAGAGTTCAACAAGAAGTTGAAGTAGAAAAAGATGAGGTGGAAAATGAAAAATATGGTGAAGATTTTCATTTTGAAGCAGAAAATCCTATTAAGCCAATGAAAATCACTGTAGAAAAACCACCACCTCCATTTTCTCAAAGATTGAAGCAGAACAATAGAGATAATCAATTTTCAAAATTTTTGAAAATTTTGAGGAAATTAACAATAAACATTTTATTTGTTGAAGCTTTGGAACAAATGTCAAGCTATGTGAAGTTCATGACAAGCTATGAACAAATGTCAAGCTATGTGAAGTTCATGAACGATATACTTAAAAAGAAAAGAAAGGTTATAGATAATGAGACTGTTACACTCAACAAAGAGTGTAGCGCTATAATTCAGAAAAAGCTTCCCAAAAAACTTAAAGAAACATGAAGTTTTACAATTCCTTGTGCTATTTGCAAATGATTTTATGGAAAAACTTTATTTGATTTAGGAGCCAGTATTAATCTTATGCCATTATCAATTTTCAAGAGGTTGGGCTTAGGAGATATTTCACCTACAACTATAACTCTACAGTTAGCTGATCGTTCGATTACCTATCTTAAAGGAGTTATAGAAGATGTTTTGGTAAAAGTCGATAAGTTTACCTTTCCGGTGGACTTTATTATATTAGAAATGGAGGAAGATAAAAAAATTCATATCATTTAAGGAAGACCATTCCTAGCTACTAGAAGAGCTTTGATAGATGTTCAAAAAAGAGAACTAACTATGAGAGGTAGTGATCAAAAGGTTACATTTAATATTGCAAAATCAATGAGATACCCTACAATAGAGCGAGAGATTGAATGCATTAGAATGCATATTAATGAATATTTATGCCATGAATATTTCAAGAAAACTTTTGAAAGAATTTAAAAAGGAATATGGGGAATATCAAGATGAGGATAGAATTCAAGATGAATCTATGGAAGTGAGTAAAGAGGATATGGATCATGTTCAGGTAAGATTTGAAATGATAGATCCTACAGAAAGTAACAAGAATTTGATTTCATCTATTGAGAAACCCCCTGAACTAGAACTGAAAACCCTTCCTACACATTTAAAGTATGCATTTGTAGGAGATTTATCTATATTACCTGTTATTGTATCCTCAAAATTAATTGATATGCAAGAACGGCAGTTGTTCTAAATTTTGAAAAGATATATGAAAGCCTTTGGATGGACATTAGTTGATATTAAAGGAATCAATCCTTCAATTTGTATGCATAGAACCTTATTAGAAGATCAACATGAACCAAAACCTGACCCTCGAAGGAGATTAAATCCTATGATGAAAGAAGTAGTAAAGAAAGAAATTTTAAAATGGCTAGATGCTGGCTAGATGCTGGAATTTTTAAAATGGCTAGATGCTGGAATAATATATCCTATTTTAGACAGTGCTTGGGTTAGTCCAAAAGAAAGGAGGTGTAAGAAAGGAGGTGTGACTATAGTGACAAATGAGCATAATGAATTGATATCAATAAGACAAGTCACTGGTTGACGAATCATCATAGATTATAGAAAACTAAATTCTACCACCTGGAAGGATCATTTTCCTTTACCCTTTTTGGACCAGATTTTGGATAGATTAGCTGGGCATAAATATTTTTATTTTCTAGATGGACATACCAGTTACCATCAAATACCTATTGCTCCAAAGGATTAAGAGAAAAAAAAACATTTACTAATCCTTATGGAACTTTAGCTATTCGACGAATGCATTTTGAATTATGTAATGCACTTGCAACATTTCAAAGATGTATGATGTCAATTTTCAGTGATTTGAATAAAAAAGGGATTCAAGTCTGTATGGACAATTTTTTGTATTTGGAACTTCATTCAACATATGTGTAAATCATTTAGAGAAAGTTCTGGAACATTGTCAAAAGTATAATCTCATATTAAACTGGAAAGAATGTCAATTTATGGTTGCAGGAGGAATTGTGCTTGGACATAAAATTTCAGAAAATGGCATGGAAGTAGATCCTACGTAAATAAAGGTTATATCAAACCTACCTCCAACTACCATAGTAAGAGGAGTTAGGAGCTTTTTAGGATATGCTAGATTTTATAGGAGATATACTAAAGATTTTTGAAAAATTACTAAGCCATTGTGCTAACTTTTGGAGAAAGATACAAGAGTTGACTTTAATCAAGATTGCCTTAAAGCCTTCGAAACTTTAAAGGAAAAATTGATCGCTGCTCTTATAATCGTTTCACCGGATTGGGAGAAATCATATAAATTAATGTGTGATGTTAGTGATTATACAATTGGAGCTATTTTATGGCAGATATATGATAAGATTTTTAAAGTTATATACTATGCTAGTAAGACTCTTAATGATGCTCAAATTAACTATACCACCACTAAAAGGGAGTTATTAGCTATTTTGTATCATTTTGATAAGTTTAGATCATATCTGATTGGAGCTAAATGTATTGTGCATACTAACCATTTGCCTATTAAATATTGCTTCAAAATAAGGATGCTAAACCAAGATTAATTAGATGGGTACTTCTGATGTAAGAGTTTGATTTCGTATTAGTTGATAAAAAAGGGATTGATAATCAAATTGTTGATCATTTATTGAGACTAGGACAAGAAGAAATACTAGATATGAAAAAAGAGATTATTGAAAATTTTCCTGATGAATGACTTTATGCTGTAAAAGAATGAGAAATACCTTGGTGTGTTGATTTTGTAAATTATATTGTTAGTGGTAGTTTACCTTATGGATTAACAAAACGGTAGGAAAAGAGTTCATTCATGATGCAAAATCATATTTTTAGGATGAACCCTATTTTTATAAGCAATGTAAAGATTTAATGATGAAACGATTGATACACTTAAAGTATATAGTGTTTTTATACACATTTTTATACCTATTTTTTAGATATTGCACTTTAATGGAAGGTATTTGTGTGTTTTCTTTCAGGTACAAGTAAAAAGGTGAAAAATGCTAAAATGCATGAAAAATGATCAAATTTGGAGCAAAAATGTGAAAATGGTGCAAAAGTGTTTTGGCTCCTAAGCGCCAGATCCAACGCTTAAGCGTTGGTGAAACAAGGAAGGCCGCACCAAGACCAAAGGCCCCGCGCTGAAGCGCTAGAGAAAGTTATGTGACGGTTTACTTCATTTTTCCAAATTTTGAAGGGACATTTGAGGCACCTATTGGCTAAAGAGGGTGGTTATGTCCACAAGAAATGAAAATTTTGTTAGAAGACTTATGAAAGTAGGCATCCTTTGGAAAATACATCAAATTGGGACATATTTTGAAGAGTTATCAAGGCACCTCTTAGAGATTTATAAAAGAAGGAAGTTGAGGTTTTTTGAAGTGTGCTTGAAAGTTCTAAAAAGTATTGGAAAGGGAGAGTTTTGAGAGACGGTTTTGGAGAGATTATTAGGCACCACAAATTTACTTTTTCCTTTTTATTTTTAGTTTTATTGTGAGAGTCAAGAGTGTTGTAAAAGAGAAGAGATTCAAAGAAACTTCAAGAGTTTGATGGAGGATTTGAGATAAGTTTTTTATCTTTTGTTTTGAACTACTTTTTATTTTAATCGAGACTTCTTGTTGGTTTGATAATTATTTCTAATTTTAAACTAAAGTGTGGTTTTGTTTTCTCCATAGATTCTGAGTAGTTTTGTTTATCTTTCTCATTAAAATGATAAGTAATTAAAAGTGTTGGATGGAAGTTGTGGAGAGTATTGATCTTTAATGTTGGAAGAAGTTATGATGATTTAAATCCATGTACTTTACTTACTTCTTAATTTGGGCTATCCAGATGTTAAAATTTGTTATAAGAACATGTAAGAACCGGGCTGGTAATTTCTCAGTCAGCAATTGGAAAGAATCACATGTGGTTGTATGAATGAGAACGTAATTCATATGATTGAGTGCAAATAAATAGGGAAATAAACTTTGAAGGGCGTAGAGTTAGAGGACTTTAATGTGAAAGGTTAAAGCCCCCAAATTGGTTTATTTTTTTAGGTTCTGATACGAGATATTAGCCCCTAAGTGAAGGGAATCGAGGGAACACTAGAGTGAGAGCTGGTATCTTCCCTGCCTAACCGGTCTTCAGAACTATTCTAACTTTAAATTAGCCAATGTTCTTTATAGCATCTCTAGTAAGGGTAAAGAATCTTATTACTTCTATTTGACATAACACAATTAGCATACTTACACAATAGAAGTCCTATACTTATTACTGATTTATGATAAGGAGAAATATATTTTCATATCAAGTGCTTTTCTTTTACAGAAACTCAAGTTATATTTAGAAGTTTTATTGTTTTCTCAAAATATCAAAAATACAAAAAAAAATTAGATTTTAATTACTGCGAATACATCTCTACTTTAAGTAATTGTCTTTTTAAAATAGAACGTTTGTTGTTCAATAGAGCATATTGCATATTTTTCCTGTGGGTTCGATATTCATCATATAGTACTTGATAAGGATACATATACTTGTATAGTATCCCAATATATATATATATATATATATATATATAATTGCATAAGTGAAAAAATTCATTAAAATCATTATTATACTGTTGCATATAGACAGTCGTGTTCAAGTTTTAGGAGCCGTTGCCGGAGAAGATTTCGAAAATTTATTGAAAGAAAAATTTCTATTTTTAAAAAGTATTATTTAAACTTTTAAAAAGTTATTGTAGGAATATCTTATTATAGTATTTTATTTTATGTGAGTGTATGCGTAGTTTAGGTTCTGAAGGACTAGTGCCCTACGATTCTGATTTAGAGAGAATTGTTAAAAATATTAGAAAAAAAGAAAATTAAAAATTTTGAAAAATAAAAAAAATACCAAAATGACAAACCAAAATGATCAAAATACTGAAACTCATCAAGAATACAGAACTTTACTAGATTTTGCCAACCCTACGGTAGATGAACTTCATTGTAGTATTCAAAAACTCACTGTAGTTGCTAATTCATTCGAACTTAAACCTGCTATTATCCGAATGGTATCAAATAATCAATTTGGGGGATCACCAACTCAAGATCCAAATTTACATTTTGCCAAATTTTTTGAATTGTGTGCTACATTTAAATACGATAGTGTATCAGATGATTTCATAAGATTTAGGTTATTTCCTTTCTCATCGAGGGATAAAGCGAAGATGTGGTTGAATTTGTTAGCACCTGGATCTATCGGAACTTGGGGTAATTTAGCACAAAAATTCCTTGCTAATTATTTTCTACCATAAAAAACTGCGAAGCTTAGAAATAATATTACATCTTTTAATCAGTTTGAAGGGGAATCTATTTATGAAGCATGAGAATGATTTAAAGAGCTCTTAAGAAAGTGTCCACACTATGCTATACCATATTAGTTAAAAATTCAAACTATTTATAATGGATTAGCTGGATCTTTAGATCTATTATCGATGTCGCTGCTGGTGGTTCGTTGATGTCAAAATCATTTCATGACGCTTATGCTTTAATTGAAGAAATGAATACCAATAATTTTCAACGGCCTTGTAAGTGGGTGAATCTTAAGAAAGTAGCTAATATTCATGAATTTGATGCATTTACTATGTTAGCAAATCAAGTTGCTGTAACTTAAAGGAAGTTAGACCAATTTAGAATGAATTTTTCTCAACCTATCTCAATGATTGAAGAGAATTCATTAGGACAAATAGTAGATTCTCAAGCATCGTAATGTCATAAATAACAAGCACAATAACTCATATTCAAATTATTATAACCCAGGTTGGAAGAACCATCCCAAGTTTAATTGGAATAATACTACAGGTGGTAATAATCAATAATGGGGGAACAATCAAGGAAATCCATTGAGAAATTGGAACAATGACGGGAATAATAATCATAGATCTACTTACTCTGTAGTTTTCAATAGTAATAAACAATTTAAGGAGAAGAAGTTGTCTATAGAAGAAGTGGTGTTACAAATAGGAAATCAGTTAAAAAGTCAAGGAGCTACAATTAGAAATATTGAGAACCAACTTGAACAAATCACAAATTCATTAAGTAATAGATCCCAAGGAACACTTCTTAGTAATACTGAAACAAATCCAAAAGACCAGAATAAAGAGCAAGTAAAAGCTGTTCAACTTAGAAGTAGAAGTGAGTTGGAAGGTAAGGTTCAAAAAGAAACTGAAGTAGAGACAGAAGAAACTGAAGAATCAAAGGAGGACACTCCAAAAGATTTTGAAAGACCAATTTCTCCACTTAAAGTTAACTTAGAAAAACAACCACCTCCATTTCCTCAGTGACTTTGTCAATAAAAGTTGGATAAGCAATTTTCAAAATTTCTCAAAATTTTTAAGAAGCTAAAAATTAATATTCCGTTTGTTGAAGCCTTAGAACAAATGCCAAGCTATGTATAGTTTATGCAGGATATTCTCAATAGGAAAAAGAAGTTTGAAGATAATGAGACCGTTGCACTTAGTGAGGAGTGCAATGTAATTATTCAAAAGAAGCTTCTTGAAAGCTTCTTGAAAAGCTTATTGAAAAGCTTAAAGATCCTGGTAGCTTTACAATTCCATCTGCGATAGGAGATAGATTTTGTGGGAAAAATTTATTTGATTTATTGTTAAGCATTAACCTTATGCCATTATCAATATTTAAAATATTGAGATTAGGAGAAATAACCCCTACTGCTGTAACTCTGCTGTTAGCAGATCGTTCAATAACTTACCCTAAAGGAGTTATAGAAGATGTTATAGTGAAAGTGAATTAATTTATCTTTTCTATTGATTTCATTGTGCTGGAAGATAAAGAGATACCTATCATTTTAAGGTGACCTTTCCTAGCCACAGGAAGAGCAATGATAGATTTGTAGAAAGGGGAATTAACAATGTGCATCAATGATCAAACTGTTACTTTAACATTTTAAAATCAAAGAAATATCCTGTAAACGGTAAAGATGATGAATTCTATAGAATGGATGTTATAAGATATTTAAGTGAATGTCATTTCAAAACTAATTATGAAGAAAAATTTGAAGTAATAGATTTGGAACAAGAGCAAGAAGTGGAATTAAACAAATGTGAAGATCTTCTTAAGGAAGATTCAAACTATGTTTGAGAAAGTTTTAAAATTTTGGACACGATAGAAAAAGATAAATCATTTTGTCCATCAGTAGAAAAACCTCCAAAACATGAGTTGAAGTTACTTATTGATCATTTAAAATATGTATTTTAGGTGATTCCTCAACTTGACCAGTTATAATTTCCTCAAGGTTAATGATGGAAGAAGAAAAATGGTTGATGAAAATTTTGAAAAAATTTAAGAAAGCCTTTGGATGGACAATTGCTGATATTAAATGAATCAATCCTTCAATTTATATGCATAGAATATATGCATACCTTCAATTTGTATGCATAGAATTTTATTGGAAGATCAACATGAACCAAGAGCTGATCCTCAAAGGAGATTGAATCTTGTAATGAAAGAAATTGTTAAGAAAGAACTTTTAAAGTGGTTAGATGCTGGAATTATAAAGCTGAAATTATCTACCTTATTTCAGATAGTGCATGGGTTAGTCCTGCGTTCCTGAGAAAGGAGCAGAAACTGTGACTGTGAATGAACATAATGAGTTTATACCTACTAGACAAGTTACAGGGTGGCGAATATGCATTGACTATGGAAAATTAAATTTTTCCACTAGCAAAGTTCATTTTCCATTACCCTTTCTATATAAAATACTGGATAGGCTAGCTGGGCATAAATACTTTTATTTTCTGGATGGATATACTAGTTATCACCAAATTTAAATAACTCCTAAGGATCAAGAGAAAACAACTTTTACTAGTCCTTATGGTACATTTACTTTTAGAAGAATGTCCTTTGGTTTATGTAATGCCCCTACTACATTTCAAAGATGTATAAAGGCAATTTTTTGTGATTTAATTGAAAAAGAGATTGAAGTATTTATAGATGATTTTTTAGTGTTTGGAACTTCATTTGACTCATGTTTAAAAAATTTATCAAAAGCTCTTAAGTGTTGTGAAGAAAAAATTTAGTCCTTAATTGGGAAAAATGCCAATTTTGGTAGCAGGAGGAATCGTATTAGGACACAAAATATCAAAAAATAGTATGGAAGTAGTTCCTGCTAAAATTCAAGTGATTCCTAATTTACCTTATCCAACAAATATAAGAGAAATTAAGAGTTTTTTAGGACTTGCTAGATTCTACAGACGATATATTAAAAAACTTTCAAAAATTGCTAAGCTTTTATGTCAGTTATTGGAGAAAGATGCAAATTTTAATTTTAATAAAGAGTGCCTAAAAGCTTTTGAGTTATTAAAAGAAAAATTAGTCACTGCACTAATTATAGTTTCACTAGATTGGGCAAAACCTTTTGAACTGATGTGTGATTCTAGTGATTATGTTATTGGAGTTTTTTAGGACAAAGATATGATAAATTTTTAAAGTAATCTACTATGCTAGTAAAACTCTTAACGAAACTCTAATTAATTATACAATAATTGAAAAAGAGTTATTAGCAATAGTATATGCCTTTAATAAATTTAGATCATATTTAATTGAGACTCATTGCATAGTGCATACAAATCATTCTGCTATTAAGCACTTAATGAAAAAGAAAGATGCTAAACCAAGACTTATAAGATGGATTCTACATTTGCAAGAATTTGACTTTGAAATAGTATATAGGAAGGGAACTGAAGATCAAATTATTGATCATTTGTCCAGGCTTGAGTTAGAATAAGCACTCTATTTTGAAAAAGAAATTAATGAACATTTTCCAGATGAAAAATTATTCAATATTAATGAGTGGCGTGTTTTATGGACATTGTGAACTTTTTTGTTAGTGACATTATGCCTTACGGAATGTCATACCAACAGAAGAGGAAATTTATTTCTGAAGCTAAGACTTAATTTTTGGATGACCCATTTTTATATAATATATAAACAAGTCTTATTATTCGAAGATGTGCACCTTTAGAAGAGACTTATGAAATTATCCAAAAATGTCATAATTCTGATTTTGGGGGACATTTTGGTGTTGATAAAACAATGTACAAAATTTCACTATCAAGATTCTATTGGCCTACTATATTTAGAGATGTTAATGCTTATATTAAAACTTGTGATAGATGTCAATGAGTAGGAAATATTTCTAAAAGAAATGAGATGCCCCTAAATTATATGCTAGAAGTTGAATGCTAGAAATGCTAGAAGTTGAAATATTTGATGTTTGGGGATTAGATTTCATGGGACCATTTATATCATCTTTTGGAAATTTATATACACGATTAGCAGTAGATTATGTATCCAAATGGATAGAAGTTGTTGCTTTACCTCGATGTGATGCTCAAACTATTGCAAAGTTGTTAAAAATGAAAATATTTTGTAGATTTGGGATGCCGAGAGTTATCATAACTGATGGGGGAAGTCATGTCAAAAATGCCATAATAGAGAAACTATTAAAGAAATATCATAAAAATCATAGAATTGCTACTCCTTATCATCCTCAGACAAGTGGTTTGACTAAATTATCCAATCAAGAAATTAAAAGAATTATAGAAAAATCTGTGAATCCAATAAAAACAGATTGGTTAGTCAAACTTGACTATGCTTTGTGGGCTTATAGGACTGCTTACAAAACTCCTATAGGAATGTCCCCATATAAGCTAATATTTGGGAAAGCTTATCACTTACCAGTTGAACTTGAGCATAAAGCATATTGAGCAATTAAAAAGTTTAATTATAATTTGAAAGATGTTGGTGATAAAAGATTATTTCACTTGAAGAGATAAGGAATGAATCTTAAGAGAGTGCTAAGATTTATAAAGAAAAGATGAAGATAAAGAAAAGATGAAAAAGTGGCATGATCGAAGAATTCTTACTAAAAATTTTCAGCCAGGACAACAAGTATTGCTATATAATGCAAGGTTAAGATTATTTCTAGGCAAACTTAAGTCCAGGTGGATGTGCCCATTTATTGTGATAAAAGTTTATCCATATACAGCTCTGGATATTAATGATCCTAAGACTGAGAAAGTATTTAAAGTGAATGGTCATAGACTGAAACATTATTTTTTAGGGTATCAGTGTAAATTTAACAATTAAATAGTGTTGGGTCAACCAGAATAAGCACTGGTTAAGTCGGGCTGACGACGTTAAACTAAGCGCTTTGTGGGAGGCAACCCATAGTTATCAGATCTTTTTTCTTTGAATGTTGTTTGTGTGAGACTAAAAAAAATTGGGTAGTATTTTTGAGAATAATATGTGTTAGTATTGATTTTGAGACTTTAGTTAGTGATCTAGACATGCTAAAATGAGAATTTGGACGTTAAGTTGACTAGTGCTAAATTAACCACTAGTGCTTAAGTGCGGGTGTTAAAATCCATGTTTGAAATTTAGATTCTAGAAGGTTTACCCGCTAAGAACTTGACCAAAACATTCCAAGGCAGTTTTAGGATGTGCTTGGGAGTTACTAGAGGGATTTAGACCTATAAATAGAAAGGTTTTGTGAAGGAATTTCACCCAGATCATTTTCTGCCCTAAAGTATAAGAGAGAGAGATTTTGAGAAGATGTCTTCATGGGAGATGGATTTGAAGAAGATGGAAAAGATCATGAGGAAGAGATTCATTATTTAAAATGTACAAGAGATGTATAATGGTTTCTTAGTCGTTAGTATTGAAGGAATATCAGAAAAAATCAATAAAATTGAGACTATCATGACATTACTAGAGACAAAGGTAATTGAGATTCATGCACATCTAGAGCATATTGGATTGCAATTGAAAAATGTAATTTAGTCATACTAGTTATAAAGAGAAAGTGGATAAAAAGATGTATCTTAAATAGAAATGGATAGAAGAAGATAGTATCAAAGCACGACACCATCGTCCTTTTTATCAACTTTATATTCTGATTTCCCCATGAGAGACTAATGAATGATTGGAGTTTGTCCTAATAAATAATTAATGGAATTAAGTTTTGTGTTAAAGTTTGTTTGTTAGGAGTCGTTGTTTAATGTGTTAAGTGTTAAATGCTATTTTCGGAATTTATGTTAGTTTGTTTAGTGTTTCTATTTAGAAAGATTTTCTCATCTGGGACTATTTGGAGTGAGAATTAAGTGTTATATGTATTTGTACTTGTTTGTGAATGAATGTATATGTTTGTTTTTGTAAAAATTGTGTATTTTTTTTAGCCTAAAATCGAATTAGTTATAGTGGAGAATTTTAAGAAAAAAGGAGAGTTAAGGGAGAGGAAAACAGTCATTGAAGTGTTATGAGAGCATTTAGGGTTGGTACACTTAGGATTAAAGTGCATTTTACTTAAGTTCAAAAATTTAAAAAATCGTGCAGTGGCGTCTAAGTGCCACATTCTCGTGCTTAAGCGTGATGTAACCTGAGAGGCAGGCGCTAAAGCACCACTAATCTGTGATTAAGTGTCGGTTCACGTAAACCGGTTTGTGAATGTTAAAAGTGAAAAATAAACCCAAAAATTGCCATTTTTACTCTCATCGTCGCCTTCAACCTCTCGAGTTTGCAATTTGGAAGTCTAGGGCAAGCCATTTTGTGAAGATTTCTTAGTGGAACTGAGAAAAATTTGCTAGATTTGGATTTCTTGAGGTAAGAGCTTCACTTCTATGTAAAAAATTTTGGATTTTCACCATGTATTTTGAATACATTTGGAAGAACTCAAAAATCACTATTCATGGTGAAAAATGAGGAAAAATCTATGGAAATTTTATAGAAATTGTAATTTATGCTTATAGAAGTTGAGTTTAGTAGATTAGACTTGATTTTTGAAGTTATTATGGAATTTTATGAAATTTGTAGAATGGTACCAAGAATGAAGAGGAGCAAAAAAAGGCCAGTTTGATTCGAGCAAGTTTGTGAGTTCAAAAGCTGAAGATAGATACAGTGATGCTCTGCTATCACGAAAACTTATTCGGGAGCGATGTTTCAAAAATCCAGGTGGATTCATAGAAGATCTGATCGTTTGCCAATAATGGGAATCATTCTGTTGTTTTTCTGCTATGGCCGTTATTTTGTAGTTAGGAAGTTTTATGCTAAACTACCCGAGGCTGAAGACGATCTAATCATGGTTAGAGGAAAATTAATACCTTTTTCACCGGAGGCAATCAATATGTTTTACCATCTATCAACTGATACTTTGTGTTTTTATGCAAACAATAGTCCTATTGAGATGGAGATGGAAGAGGGCTCTGGAAAATTACTAATGAAAGAAGAGTCAATTTTTCCACCTCAAAGTTGAGTGCACCGTCGAAGGGATGACACTATTTATTTCAGCCTGTCTATTACCAATAAATCATCTCAACAAATTTAACAGAGGGAAGCTCATCAACATTGGAGCCTTGATCTATCAGACTATCATTAGTTCTGCCACTGTCGTTACTATTGCAGGTTTGGGATTTGCTTCCTTAATCTTTTTTTAATGTCAGCAGGCTGGAGTGAGATATGATAGTTGGGAGGAAGTACTGTTGCCCCTAAAGCCAATCAATTCTATTTTTTGCTAGAGAGGAGGATTTTTAAGGAGTTATGGAATGGCAACGTCTGCTGCTTCTACCTCTACTGCTTCTACATCTAGACCATCTACCTAACGAGCTTCTACTTCTAGAGGTGAGTCTACTGAAACTTAACGTCAACTATTACAGAGGATGATGGACAATATCAACTATATCGTAGATAAGGTAAGAAATTTAGAAAGCATTACAGATCATATTGATGGGTATAATAGAAGAAAAAGTGATTATGAAGGGAAATTTCATTTATCTCTGGAAAACCTCATTAGGGGTAACCAAGGAGTGCAATTTCCTCCATATCCTAGATACCTTGATTATGTGTCTACAAATGTTTGGAATAGCGATGATTTTGAAGATGATGAGGAGGAGGACTGAGTTATTTATTTTTATGTTTGTAATATGTGATGGACTCTGTAGTTTGGACTTGCTACATTTGCATTTGTGTACCTATTTAGACTATCTGATGTGTTGGGCTTTTAATTGATCGTTATTGTGATGTTTGTGTTTTCTTAGTATTTTGTTTTAAATTCTAGGGTATTAATTGTTGTTGTGTGTTGATTGTTTTGTTTTAGTTAGTTAGGATTGAACTTATTCCTATGTCTTGTGAAAAGTTGAAAATCTTACTAACTTTAGTTTTAAACTTTAATCTTAAAAAAATGCTACCTTGTATTTTTCTTTTTTTTTGTTAGTGTGTTTGTTTTTATGTTGAGATTGGAAATCGAAGTTAGTGTGTTAGTTTGTTCTTATGTTAGTACCCGCTACTTAAAAGTCTATTGAATCTTACATTTTGAATTGAAATGCAAATGATATAAAATTGATCAAAAATTAATTTACTCCTGTTTTTAGTTTTTATACCGTATAATTAGCGTATTAAAATTCCTGTAAGCTTGTTATTTCAATTTTCATTCCTGCTTATATATATATGATACTGAACTGTTTAATCTTGTAATAAATTTAAGGTTGGGGGGGGGATGAAAAATATTTTCAAAACTTGAATTTTATTTGTTCTCAAATGTGCTACAACTGAATTTGATTTAAAAAGAAAAATAATCATGTATATGAAGCTATATTAAAGAATAGGGAAGTAAAATTTAATTTTATAAATGAGTAAGAAAATTTAGTTAAAATTTTGAGTAATGAAGAAATAATTTTAGTTAAAAATTTTTAGTGTAGAAAATGTTAAATATAGTGTAACTATCTTTTGTAAGTAAAATTGTAATTTTTAAAAAATTTAGAAATTTAGACTTTTACTTTTAATGCTTAAATTTGTTTTGTTAAAAATAATTTTCAAAACTATTATTATATTTATAAGTAAAAGATTTATATCAGGACTTTACTTTAGGAAATGAGAAGTGGAATTTTAAACCATTAAAGGCCTATCTAAATATAGTAATCCTTGCCTGAAAAAGAAAAAAAAGAAAAGAAGAAGAAAAAGAAAAGAAAAAGAAAAGAAAAAAAAGGTAAGGGAGGAGAAACTTGAGGATTAGTGTCTAATAAAAAATTGGTTCCACATTTGAACTTTTTAAAGTATAAGACTTGAGAAATTCCTATGCTTAGGGATATAATATGGTAATTAAATGGTAAGTAAAATTCTTTTTAATAAAAATTTTTAAGTGGAGATAATAAAAGGACTAAATTCTAAATTTAGAAAATCTATAAAATTTTTGAATTAGATAGAAACTCATATTTTCATATTTCTTAACATTAAAAATTTCTAAACTTTAAGTTGGTCTTATTTACTAAATTTTCTTTTTTCTAAATTAGACTACTATATTTCTAAATCTATGTATTAGTAACTCTTAAAGAAACTCATATATATATCTTACTTATTTGATTTTTAAAGATTGAAGTGTCACTTGAGGACAAGTAACATTTTAAGCTTTGGGGATTTTGATACACTTAAAATATAGAGTATTTTTAGACACATTTTTATACATATTTTTGAGATGTTGCGCTTTAATGGGAGGTATTTGTGTGTTTTTCTTTCAGGTATAAGTAAAAAGGTGTAAAATGCTAAAAGGAGTGAAAAAAGGATCAAATTTGGAGCAAAAATGTGAAAATGGTGCAAAAGTGTTTTGGTGCCTAAGCGGCAGATCCCACGCTTAAGCGCTGGTGAAAAAGAGAATGCCGTGTCTAAGCGCCAAAAGCCTCGCTCTTAAGCGCCAGAGGCAGTTATGTGACAATTTACTTCATTTTGTCGAATTTTGAAAGGACATTTGAGGCACCTATTAGCTAAAGAGGGTGGTTATGTCCACTAGAAACGAAAATATGGTTAGAAGACTTATGAAAGGAGACATCAATACTTATAAAAGGAGGCATTCTTTGGAGCATACATCAAATTTCTAAGGCACCTCTTGGGAAATTTATAAAAGAAGTTTGTTGAGACATTTGAGATGGGTACTTGGAGAGAGAGAGAGTGCTGAGTCTTGAGAAGATTGTGAAGAATCTTGTGGAGAGATTCAGGCGCCACAAATGTACTTTTTCCTTTTTGTTTTTTGTTTTATTTTTAGAGTATAGAGTGCTGTAAAAGAGAAGAGATTCAAATGAACTTCAAGAGTTTGGTGGAGATTTGAGATAAGTTTTTACCTTTGTCTTTGAACTACTTTTGGTTTTAATCAAGACTTCTTGTTGGTTTGACAATGATTTATAATTTTAAACTAAAGTGTGATTTTATATAATCTAAAATGTAGTTTTGTTTTCTCCATAGATTTTGAGTAGTTTTCCTTATATTTCTCCTTAAAATGATAAGTAATTAAAAGTGTTGGATGAAATTTGTGGAGAGTATTGATCAGTAATGTTGGAAGAAGTTGTGATGATTTAAATCCATGTACTTCATTTACTTCTTGATTTTTCTTATCCATATATTAAAATTTGTTGTGAGAACAACCGGGCTGGTATTGTCTCAGTCAGCAAATGGAAAGAATCACATGAGGTTGTATGAATGAGAACGTAATTCATATGATTGAGTGCAAATAAATAGGGAAATAAACTTTGAAGGGCGTAGAGTTAGAGGACTTTAATGTGAAAGGTTAAAGCCCCCAACTTGGTTTATTTGTTTAGGTTCTGATACGAGATATTAGCCCCTAAGTGAAGGGAATTGAGGGAACACTAGAGTGAGAGCTGGTATCTTCCCTGCCTAACCGGTCTTCAGAACTATTCTAACTTTAAATTAGCCAATGTTCTTTATAGCATCTCTAGTAAGGGTAAAGAATCTTATTGCTTCTATTTGACATAACACAATTAGCATACTTCCACAATAGAAATCCTATACTTATTACTTATTTATGATAAGGAGAAATATATTTTCATATCAAGTGCTTTTCTTTTACAGAAACTCAAGTTATATTTAGAAGTTTTATTGTTTTCTCAAAATATCAAAAATACAAAAAAAATTGAATTTTACTTATTGAGAAAATAATTATAGTTTAAGTAATTATCTTTTTAAAATAGAAAGTTTGTGCATATTGTGTATTTTCCCTTGTGGGTTCGATATTCAGGTCTTAATGAAAAAGTCTTATATTACTTGATAACGATACGTATACTTACGTAGTATTCCAATGTATATTTAAATTAAAAAGTTAAATTCTTATTTTCTCTAAGATCAAGTTTTTGGTTCTGTTGTAAAGTAAGATTACATAAGTGAAAAAGAGCGTTAAAGTCATTGTTATACTGTTGCATATAGACAGTCGGGATCAACGATGTGTGCCTTATAAAAAAATTCAAAAGATTATTCAAAAATGCTGTGATTCTGAATTTGGAGGACATTTTGGGTATATATATATATATATTTATGTATCAAAACATGTGATCAGTGTCAAAGAGTAGGTAATATTTCAAGCAGAAATGAAATGCCTCTAAATTTTAATTTGAAAATTGAAATTTTTGATGCATGAGGATTGGATTTTATGAGATCATTTATACTCTCATTCAGAATTATATACATATTGATTGCAGTGAATTAAGCTTCAAAATAGATTGAAGCAATCACTTTACCTCGATGAGATGCTTGTAGTGTTTCAAAATTTTTAATTAAAAATATTTTTACAAGATATGAAATGCCGAGAGTAATCATTACTGATAGAGGATCTCATTTTAGAAATGAAACAGTTGCAATATTGGTGAAAAAATATAATATAGTGCATAAAATTGCAACTGCTTATCATCCTCAGACCAGTGGTTTAGTAGAAGACCAGTGGTTTAGTAGAAGTATTTAGTAGAAGTATTTAATCATGAAATTAAGTGAATTTTGTAAAAGAGTGTTAATCCTAGCAAAATAGATTAGTATACTAGATTAGATACTTTATATGGGCTTATAGGACAACCTATAAGACAACAATAGGAATGTCCCCTTATAGATTAATTTTTGGGAAGGCTTGTCACTTATTAGTTGAATTGATGCATAAAGCTTATTGGGATGTAAGAGAATTCAATTTCAATTTGAAAGAAGCTAGTGAGAAAAAATTATTGCAATTGAATGAGCTTGAATGAGCTGAAATTAGGAATGAATCTTACAATAATGCGAGGATTTATAAGGAAAAGATGAAAGAATGGCATGATCAAAAGATAATAAAAAGAGAATTTGAACCTGGACAAAAAGTTTTATTATACAATACAAGATTGAAAATATTTCTCGGAAAATTAAGGTCTAGGTGGAAAGAGCCATTCAGAGTTAGAAAAGTCTATCCCTATGGGGCTGCTAATATTGAAGACCCTAATACTTGAAGAATATTTAAAGTGAATGGGAACAAATTGAAATCATATTTCAATGGTCAAAGACCAGCTTTTAAAGAGACAATGATGTTGGGTCACCCAGAATAAGGCTGGGAATGTCGGGCTGATAATATTAAACAAAGCGCTTTGTGGGAGGAAACCAATTTATATCATTGTTTAGTTTATTTTTGAGTTTGTTTTGTTTGAAATATTTCACTTATATTTATGTTTATGTCTGTATGTAGTCCATGTATTTGATAAAATCTTTAGAAACATCTTTATTTACCTAATTTTATGGAAAAATTGAGAATTTATTAGATCGAAATCGAAACAGCAAAAATTCTGGAATTGGCGCATGATGTACCAGATTGGCGCATTATGCTCAACTTTCCAAAGAACTGGTGCATGATGTGCTACAAGTCTGAAAAATATTTAAAACATGTCAAATGGCAATTTTTGGCAATTTCTTCTCCATATACCTTCTAAAAATTAACTCCAAATCATATTTTAGGAGGGAAACGAGGGAAGAGTCACCATTTTTCAATTCTTATGGATTCCCACTCTAGAAACTCTGCTAGATTTAGAACTTTAAGTCGGAGAAAGTTCATCAGTTTCGACGCAAAGAAGTTACATGATCAAGTTCTAGTCAAGAAGAGGCTTATCAAAGAAAGGGGATTTATGAATCAAGGATTTAACACACCGAATACTCAATTAGAAGAGACTATTGCATAGAGGCATTGAGAAGTGTTTTGCTACACTACTGTCGCTGTTGTTCTTCCCGTAGTAAAATAATTTTATGCAAATCTTCATGGGATTAACCAAGAAATGATTTACGTGCGTAGTAGGTTTCTATAATTCACTCCTTCAAGAATAAATGAGATGTTTATGATTGAAAATGTGCCTATCTTCCATTATACAAAGTTTACCCCTACAGGAGAGAATATGAATGAACTCTACTGCTACCTTACAGATGAAGATGCTAATTGGGAGGCCAGAGATTATGGAAATGTAAGTTTTCCTTCGTCATTTTTAAATCTAGTTTCAAAATCCTGTCACTTCTTCATTTCATCGAAATTATTGCCTACCATGAAAATTAGTAAGGTCACTAAGGAGAGTGTCATTCTAAATTATTGTATTCAAATCGAAAAACCTATTGATGTTGGAACTATTCTTGTGAAATTGATTTTAGGTTTGATTATGAATGGATTTGCAACTGGACTGGGACATCCATGCAGTCAATCACAAGTACTTTATGAAAGTTGGGAAAAAGTGCTACTTCCTTGGAAGCCGATGGATCTAGAAGTCTATTGCAACTGTCTTGGAATGGAAGATGAAAATGATATGAATTGACTGATGGATCAAGGATCTTAGAATTCATCACGCCCTACTTCAACTCAAGGGCACCTTCAAATAGGATCAAGAAGATAGGAAATGATGTGCATAATGTCATGCACATGATTGGGAATATTACTAAAATGCTGGATCATCTGGATTGGAGACTGAAGGAACATTTTGAACATACAAGGTATATTGTAGATGGATTAGTACGTATGTTCAAGAAACTTGCTTGGATTGAGGAGGAAAATTCAACTGATGAATTTCTATTTTGACCTTCTGTAATCTGTATGTGCATTACCAATCGATGGCAGATATCCAGGAGGACGATAAAGAAGATGATGTTTGACCTTAATTTATGCACGGAATGTTCTGTGTAGTACTGTTTGTTTTTAGTTTGATGTGCTGGATTGCATTTCCTTTCTAATGAACACTATCAATGTTTATGTTTTGAATTTTGATGTTTAGATTTTAGTGTTTGGATTCTGGTTTGCTTTAGAACACTAAATTTATTGTTTGTTAGCTTGAAAAATGTTAGTTATTAATAGCTCAGATTTTATATATAAATGTGAGTTTTGTATTGTTTCCGAAAGATTTAGTTTAGTGTGATGTTTATATATGCTTAGAAAGGTTTATTTGAGTCAAGTAGAGGTTGATGTAAAATGATACGGAGAAGATTTCCACAGAAACTAAAATCTGGAAACTTTGAGCTCTGACACATGATGCGCCAACTTGCGGAGTCTTGGCGCATGATGCGCCAAAGGTCCGAACATGTTATATTACCTAGAAAATCGTAAAATCATACAGATAAACTCCATTTTTGCTATTTGAGTCATCTTCTACATCAATACTTGGTCTAGGGATCACATTGTGGGCAAAAGAGAAGGATTCAGAGGCTAAAAACTATAGATTTCATCTTCTCTTGGTAAGAGCTTAACTTTAATTTATAAATTTTTTATTTTCACCATGGATATTGGGAGATTCAAAAATTGAGATTTTTGATGAAAATGCTTGAAGAAAACTCATGGTGAGAAGTTTCTTACCAAATAACCTTGCTTGAGGAGTTAGATTTTTGATTTAGTGATTTATTAGGAATATATTTGGGTTTTCTTAGAATTTTCAAATGGCTCCTCGAGTTAAGCGAGGAAGGCTGTCTGAGGACTTTGATGCATGACGATTCATTAGTTTCAAATCCCAACATAGTTACAATATGAAAATGGAGACCAAAAGAATGATCCAAGAATAGGTGTTTGAAAACCCGGGTGGCAACGTACAGAGACTGATACTTGCTCATAATTGGGAAAGATTCATTGCTGTAGCAATTGTCCCGTGGAGACCAAAAGAATGATCCAAGAATGGGTGTTTGAAAACCCGGGTGGCAAGGTACAGAGACTGATACTTGCTCAGAATTGGGAAAGATTCATTGCTGTAGCAATTGTCCCGATGGTTCGAGAATTCTATGCAAACTTAAGATTCACTACTGAAGATTACATCTTGGTGGAAGTAAGCTAGCTAAGTTTTTTGTCGAAAGGATCAATACATTTTATAGGCTGAGAAACGTATAACATGAAGAGTACGCTGCATTTGTAATAGCTGATTCATCACTGGAGGAACCAATAGAATTTTTTACTGATGGAAGAGGGGAATGGAAGATTAAGAATAATAAGGTAGTTAACTTCCCTGCTTCCAGGTTGACTATTCAGTCAAAAGTATGGCACCACTTCATTTCTGCAAGGCTGTTGCCGACAAATCATTTGGCAGATGTTACTAAAGACAAAGCTTTACTCATCTTTTGCATTAAGAACATGAAGGCAATAGATTTGGGTGCACTTATAGTTCAACATGCTTGAAGTATTGCTGGTAGTTCTACATCTGGAGGATTGGGATACCTTGCCTCGATTTTCACTCTATGTGAGGAGTAGAATCCCATAAAAATGAAGAGAGATTGCAGCCACAAAATCAAATTAGGAGACATATGATTCAGAGAGTAGAATCATTTGTTGAGTCTAGAAGCGGAAGACGGAAGAAGGGATAGGCCAGGATCCAATTTGAAGAGAT